>NC_072412.2:33659906-33962936 GCF_028858775.2 Pan troglodytes
TACTCTGAACTCACTAGTGGCTGTCTTTAGAGGACCCAGCAAACTTTCCCTGCTTTTTCCCACTTGCTCCATCACATACATCACATCACCAACACCATCACATACATACACAGTCATGAACGGCCCTCAGGCCACACCAGATTACATCGCTGTGGATCCAACCCTGCATTTTGCTGCCCCTCCTTTACTGCGAGTGTCACCTCTACCCGGAAAGGTCTTCAACCTCCAAGTTCCACAGTAATTTAAAACCTGTCATCATCTTATCTCTATGCCATCTTTATTCATCCTAACACAAATACATGTATTCATTTCACACTCTCTCATCATAATTTAGATTATACCTTTTATAATCTACTTTGGATTGTGGTTACTTGTGTATAGATTGTGAGAAACAATCAAAATCCAGGGCTAACAAACTCTTCCCTTTTACATCTGCGAATTCCATACAGTACTGAAACAGCTGTACGCATCGAATGATTCTCAATAATGCTTGGTAACTTGAATGATTATGCCACCTTCTCTGTTGTATAACTTAATTTCTATTTATTCATTCAGTTATTTACTCATTCATTCAAAAAGGCACTTAGTTAGTGCCCACTAGATGCCAATCATTCTCTCAAGGAATTGAGGATACATGAGTAAATAAAACAGACAATCACAATTTTTCAGAGTTTTGGAATTATTTAAGTTAGAGTTTATGAATAATCACTTGTCTGCAAGAATTGATAAGACACTGAGGCACATTACTAAAGAAAGTGACAGAGTTTCTTATAGTGGCTGTTAAGTGCAGTTGACTTT
This sequence comes from Pan troglodytes, assembly GCF_028858775.2. Lineage (NCBI taxonomy): Eukaryota > Metazoa > Chordata > Mammalia > Primates > Hominidae > Pan > Pan troglodytes. The sequence continues at coordinate 33,660,705 of NC_072412.2, forward strand.
CTGTCTTGAGGTATCCAAATAAATTCTTCCCTGGAGACAGAGGGATGAAGGGTTTTAGCTCACAATGTTCCCTTGAGGTCTTTAGTTTTATGAATCAATATGCATGAGGACAAATAACCAAGTGAGTCTATTCTTCTCCCCCTTCGTTATTCATTCCAACAATGAAGCCAGAGAGAGGCGTCTATAAAAATCATTAGCAGTGGGAATTGTAGTAGGTGTAAGACTTCCATCAGCCCTTTAGCCCTCCTCTAAAGTAATCTATTTTTTCCAGGAGCTGAAGGAGTTTAACAATCTAGAAAGGTCAATTCTCTAAAATATTCTCAACAATATCTGGATTGCTAGCATTTTGTGAGAACAGGAGACACAAGGTAATTTTGTGAGAGGAAAAAAATGCCTTGAATAGCAGAAAACTCAAATTAGCTTTTTATCCCCTCCAGAATAGTAGTTTGAGAATGTCAGAAAGCTTGACCAAAATGTAAATGTACGAAACAGAACATAAAGAAATCTGAAATCATAAAATGACCACTCCTAAAAAGAAAAAACAAAAAAACAGGTTGAGAAAGAGGTGGTTGGTTTTGTTTCTACAAAATAGAACCTTTAATGCTGGTAGCATATTTCCTTTCAAATATTTGGTTCTAAAATATCATAAAGATGAAAAGAGGCTGACTTATCAAATTAAAGAACACAACATTGAAGATACTCTTCAGGCAACAGAAACCACATTCGTATGCCCCATATGGTCCTCTCCTCTCCTCCTCTTCCCCATGCCACCTCCACTCTCTGGCCTCCTCTAGCCCCCATGCCGGGGTGCCTGGAAGATGGGCCCCAGAGAGAACCTACCTCAAATTGACCTGGCCACCGGCAAAACTCCCAGTCAGAGGGTTGCACTATTCATAATTCTCATGTACTCTCCCTAGAGCCCTAATGTTATTTTCCAACAGAGTGACTTCAAATACCCTTTATTTCAGCTTTGCTGAAGTCAGGAATTAGTTGCCCCTGACGATTGCTTTACTGAGATGCCTAAGTGAAAGGTGGAAGAAAATTCCCTTTCTATTATTTCTCAGAGAATCCTGGAAGTCACTTCCTGGCCAGGAAAAAAAATTCAAGCACGAGTAAGATAACTTTGTCACTGAGTAGCTAAAGGATGAATGGCACGGTCTGGGAAACTTTAAAGTATCCAGGATTCCAGGAAGACCTGTTCCTTCCCAAGATGCTTAAGGATCTGTTCCCTGCTCCACTGGAGACATGCTGTTGGAATGTGGAAAAGCCTCTCCACTTCCAGGATAGGAACAGACTGTCATTCTCCCAGAAGGTAACACAACCGTGAGCAGCTGGAAGGTAATAGCTATTCCAGAACAGAATATTCCACTCAAGTTTCTGCTTTATCTGGGCCCTTGGCAGTCAGCCCAAACATGAAAGAAATGTCACTGTACTGGACCGAAGCAAGGAACTCCGTCAAAAAGGATTACGGAAAAAAATGAGCTATGGGGGAGAGATTGTGTACAGGACTTTTGGCTGAATGAGAAACTAGGCCCATTCTGAAATGAGAGCAGCTGCCATTCCACGGAAGCCCTCAGGCCTTCATTTATTTTAATAGGATTTTAGTGGAGGCTTGCCTTAGTCTTGGGTTGGTTTATCATTTATGATAACCCATCCTGCGCCATAAACTCAAACACATCCCTTCAGATTCATTGACATTTGAGGAGCGTGATTTTATCCTCCCTTCACTTAACATACACTTTTTGATGGCTTACAAGGTGACAGGCACTATTCCAGATTCTGAGCTTCAGCTTTGAAACCAGAGAGACAAGGACCTGTCTCCCACGGAGCTTCACACGCTAGCATGTGGGCTTGTTGGGGACGGGTGGTAGAGGAGTGGGAAAGGGATGTAGAAAATGAACAAAGAAAAAAGATATTAATGAGGTAATTTTTTAAGAGCTCAGATTATTCTTTTATTTTTATTTATTTTTATTTTCATTTCAGATTCAGAGGATACATGTGCAGGTTTTTTACATGGATATACTGTGTTAATAGTGAGTTTGGGTTAGTGTTACAAGGTAATTCCTTATTTTTTTCTTCAACAAAGAAAATATACAATTATGCCACAGATTGACTGGAATATGGATGAGGTTTTTAAAAATTATTATTATTTTTATATTTTTAGAACTGGTGTTGCTGAGGAGATGATCACTGAACTTGGATGTCAATAATCAAAGCCAACAGGTACGGGGGTAGGGGCTATGAAGGAGGCTACACAAAGTAGAATATCTAAAATGGAACTAAAACTTGGAATTAAAGTATGAACAAAATACAGACTTATGAAAATAACATATATGTATATCAGAGGAAGATACATTTTACCAAAATATCATATGTGTACATTTTTCAGATAAAATAAATATTGCTCCATAGTTCACTTTCCTTAGCCTTTTTAGCTTAAAGATGTCATAAAGAGAGACTAGTCAATAAATTGGAAGCCCTAATATCTGAGGTGACCTTGCTCATGCCACAATATGGCCTATAAGACTAAATTCCCAGGGACTAAGGGAGATATTGGTCAAAGGATTTAAAATTTCCATTAGGCAGGAAGAATAAGTTCAAGAGATCAATCAGGCATCCTGGTGGCTATTGTTAACAACAATATATTGCATACTTAAAAATTGCTATGAGGGTATATTTTAAGTGTTCTTACCAAAAAATAATAAGTATGTGAGGTGAAGATAAGTTAATTAGCTTGATTAAGCCATTCTACAACGTATACATAAATCAAAACATCAAGTTATGTACCATAAATATACACAATTTTCATCAATTTAAAAAATTAATTACTATTTTAAAAGCCTAGAGAATTCCCAGAAGTCAACAGATATTTTATGAAGGCACAAAAGCAACCTTTGTCCTTAAGGAGTTCACATTTTTGTTCACTGTATCACAAAACTAACACTGTTGAAGGCAAGGCTTAACAGCCACAGCAGTGTATAAACAAAGTTTCCTGAAAGCGTCAGAATACAGTGATTTATTGCAGAAGAATAGACTAAGTCATTAAGAAAGGATATTTACTGCGGTAATATTTAAAGCCCTTGGTAAATGATCTCTTTGAGAATTGCACATCTGCTGTTCTGGCAAAAAATTAGGAGACCTGAAAATAATATCTCTAAATTGTTTATTTTTTAGCTTAATTAACCAATTGGCTTAAAAGTCCAATTCAATCCATAATGGAGGGACTGAATTGGATAACATCTGAAGTCCTTTTTGATGCTTTAATTCAAAAAGTATTTCTATTTTTCAAAGTTCTATTTTGACATTTAAAGATGGGTTTAAAAATCTGATGTATGAAAGAAACAAAGTGCAAATGATAAAGTTAATTTTTGTTATGGATACTATTTTATTTATTGGATATATGTATAGAAGAAAATTATTAAAATATAACTTTAGTTTGTTTCTGGTGTATCTGAGAAGACAAAATAAACAGTACACATGCAAAAGTGTATAAGACAACACCGGAGTGAGACACGTTAATGTTCACTGGAATTTTTAAAATTTTGAACCATGAGTCACTAGCTGTGAAGTTTAATCAACAGCAGTTTACACCAATTTAAAATACTGCATGGTATTCATTTTTCTGCACAGCAAAAGCCATAAATAACCACATAAGTGACTGTTAAGTAACCACATAAATGACTGTTCTCAGTATTATTTTTATATAACCAAATAAAACTTTTATCAATTTTCTCCTCTAAATATTGAGTTTTTCAACATCTATAATCGGTGGCAACAATTCCCCTGATAAAGTGTAAGCTCAATCATGCAGGCACCCCAGAAACTCATGTGCTTTATAACAAGGTTTGGATGGTATTCTCCAACATTAAGGAACTCTCTTCTTCTGGCTTCTCCTTTCTTCACCACAACCTTAAAATGCAGCTTGCTTGTGAATACCCTCCAGCTGTAGCTCCAGCCCCAGCCCCAGATCCTCTCTGCCTCTTTCCCTGCTGTCAAAGTGGTAGGAACAGTGGCCACCTCACTGTGTTGAGGAAGCAGAAGCAGAATGGACTTGAGCTTGGGTGATGTCAGCTCCATCCTGCAGCTGAACTTCAAGGCCAGGGTCACTGGATCCCAAATAATTTAGTCTTCAGCAGCTGAAGCACGTCACCTCCAACAATACCACAGAACCAAATTCCCTGATTTTGGAGAGGGGAGAACAGGTTTTTACCTCTGCATTAGTCTGCTCAGGCTACTATAACCAAATTGCGCAGACTGGGTGGCTTAAACAACAGAAATTTCTTTCTCACAGTTCTGGAGGTTGGAAAGTTCAAGATCAAGGTCCTGCAGGGTTTAAGTTCCAATGAGGGGTCTCTCCCTGGCTTGCCGAGAGCCACCTTCTTGCTGCAGTTCACATATAGCTCTCCTCTGAGGACATGAAAAAGAGAGAAAGAGAGCAACTTCTCTCTCTCTTCCTCTTCCTATGAAGCCTCTATTATTTAACTTTCATTACCCCCAACGGCCCTATCTCCAAATACAGTTACATCGAGGGCTGGGGCTTCAATGTCTGAAGTTTGAAAGACATGCTTCAGTCATAGCAACCTCCAAGGCAGGCCTTTGGGTGGCTTACATTTCAAGGAAAATATATGGTCCTTTTCCTTTTCTGCCATCACTTCTCTGCACACCCCTCCTCACCCAACTCCTACAAACTCTTCTGTGTACCTGAAACTCCTTGTTTGGAAGCTGCACGTGGTCAAAATAACAAAGCGATGGGAATGAATTGAAGTCCAATTATTACAGGCTTTGCTAGAGAAGGAAAGAATAAAGCACAGCTTGGGACAGCTGAACTGAAAGAGATACCATGAGGTCACGAAGGGTACAAAAAGGATAGGCTAGGGGTTTTTAAGAGAATTTTCTTGCACTTTATTTTGAAGTGCAGGACTCACCTGTTTTCTGTCCAGCTGTGCATAAGCAGTACCCTGGTTTTGGGCATTATGCAGAACTTATTTAACCTAAGGTGCACTCAGACAGAAACCTCTTTAGAAAGAAATTCCTATTTGTTTTGCCCACACTAAGGTACCCAAATCCTTGATACTAGGCGGGGAGCATCTGGTTCTCATAGAGAGAGAGAAGAGCATCTCCCAAGTGTGGTCTGCAAAGTTGTAATTCCTGTATGAGAAAGATTTATACAGTACAGGAAAGACAGATGGCCTATAGTATCTGTATTTTGGTCATTCATAACAATGTGAGCAGAGCAAAGCCACTGAGAATTTATAACATGAGGAGACTTGTAGAACTTTGGTCAACCCAGTGTTTTTCAAACTTATTTGACCACATTCCTCCTTTTGTTATCATTGTGATAAACGTTATTCGTGATCACCAATCTCCAGTTTTCTTCCTAGGCTCACAGGAAGAGCACAGTTTCCACGCATCTTGCAGCAGGCAGGGCCCCATGACTGGTTCTGCCCAATGCAGCTGTGAGCAGAAGTCACATGAGAACAGGTGTGAGTTGTCTATGGGCCATACCTCCCTTTCCTCAGAGAGAGTGGAAGCTGTGAGGGTAGAACATTGACACATTCCAGCCACAGGAACAAAGCAGCCTGGATCACTGAGTCACCCCATAGAGGACAAGCAACCTGGAGACTGTCTGCAGCAAACTTTGCATGAGTGAAAAGTAAGCTCTGTGTGTTAAGCCCCTGAAATTCTGAGGTTGTTTGTTACTGCAGCATAAGCCTAGACTATTCTCACCGAGTAACACCTTGTAACATCATTACATGGAACCCACTTTGATAATTGCTAATGAAAACCAATGACAGGAGGGGTTCTTTAGGTCAAACAGCCATCTGCCCACTTTTTCTATAAAGGGCCAGATAGTGAATACTTTTTAGGTCTTATGAGCCATACGGTTTCTGTTGCAACTAATGCATTTGTGGTTGTAATGTGAAAGGCACCACACAAATAAATGGATGTGACTGAGTCCCAATAAAACTTTAATTACAAAGGCAGAAGTTAGGGCTGTGGGCAAACAGGCTATAGTTTGCTGACCCTTAATATCAAAGATAGGAGACTGAACACACATTTACTAGAATTAGGTACGACTTTCCCTCTATTTAAATAGCAAAAAAACTAAAATGATTTACCAGAGATTCTGATACCAATTTCCATTTTCTTCTTAGTCAGGAATTTTCCTTGGATAATCTTGTTTCGGTGCAGCCATAGGAAAATGTCAGGGCCCCCATCTGGATCTTTTATTCTATGTTCTGTCCTGTTCATCTTCTGTAAGTTCTACCTTGGTTTGTCTATTTCTTCATTTAGGATTCTTAGTAATCAAAGGTGCTTTTTTGCCTTTGACTTGGCAAAATATAGGATTATTAAAATATACGTACACATATCTGTATAAGATTTTAGCCCTCTTGAGTGTGTTTCAGAAACGTCGACTGCCTGATTTCTTGTTCATGAAAATATTTAACACCATAGCTCCTTTCTTTGTAACCTGAGTGCTCCAGCCTGCATTTCGTGCTTTTGGCATCTAACTGAATCCGTGCTTTCCTCCCAGACTCCTGGGGGAGGGGAGTGCATTTTATACCCACTGATAGTGGAAGACTCCCTTTCTGTTTGAATTTGCAATAAAATCAGCTTCTTCCTTTGCACAAAACATGGTCATCTAGACACTTCCTGGGAAAGATACCTTTCAGCTGGCAGAAGCTGTGGACCATTTTTGTTCAATTGCTTTATGACTCGTATCTCGTGACCCGCACTTGCATACAGCTTGGGGAAGACATGGCTATCCATGTGAGCTGCTGTTCGTGGGCTGCGGTGGACAGAGATTTCATGGGATGGAGATGCATTTGTGGAGATGCAACAGATAGGAATGGAGACAGGTTGTGAAGAATAAAGACAGAAGCCAAGAGTCCTGTGGGAAGGAGTAGTGAGGGAAGGAAAACAGGTCACTAGAAAGGTCAGCTTGATGGGGAAATATCAAGGCTGATGGTTAAAAAGGTTCAGTTATGAAAGGTTATTTGTTATCAGACTGAAATGTTTGGAATTCTTCTAGTCTAGGCAAAGGGAAGAAATGGAATACTGAGCAAGAGAGTGAAGGCATAAACATGAAATTTTAGAAAGTTTAATATGGGAGTGGTGTACAGGCTGGATGGGAAGAGAGAGACCAGATGCAAAGAGATCAACTAGCAAGATGTTTGGACTTCTAACGAAAAGAGAATAACTTTCATATGTATTTGTAGGAAATGTACCACTACATATTTGTATACAAACCTGGGAGTAATTCTTGAGTTCATCATGGAAAACAATTACATATATATGGTTATGGACCTTTTTCAGCATTCTCAACTTAGGCTCTTATTTATTTCATTTTATTTCCTTTCACTCACAGACAATTCATTTGCTTTTTCTCAGTTCCACAGCTCCTCCAAAAGCTTCTGGAAGATTTGCATTATCAATAATTTCATCGTAAGAATATAGACACTTTACCAAGTAGAGACCAAAAAGGATGAAGTCAGAGAGGTGGAACTTGTCTTTACCCACCAGGACCAGGGCTGGCTGGCACATTCACAAGGTTGAGGAATATACTCCTCTAACATGCTGAGGGATAAGAGCACCCTTTCAACACACTTGCCCTTTACCCCTCCCTGCTCTGGTTTTCTGCATATACCCTTTTCCCACTTGTGCAGAACAGGCTCCTGTTTTCCGGAGCTTGCCCTTCCTTTAATTCAACACAAATGGGCTATATTTTCCTTGGAAGTCAACCCCAATATTTACTTGGGGCTAGGAAAGAGTCATCCTTTAATGACTCCCTCTTAGTAACTAACTTTTAGGCTAAAACACACGCACAAATATGAAACCTAATTTTTGAGGCTTCTAGAAAGATATGGATAATGAAAAATTATATCAACACTGTCCAGTAGAAATACAATGCAAGCTGCACACATAATTTAAAATGTTCTAGTAACCACATTTTTACAAGTAAAAAGAATCAGGTAAAATTCATTTTAATAACATATTTCATGTAATGCAAACTATCAAAAATGTCATTTTTTTGATTATGGAAATATTTTACAATTTTCTTTTCATAGGAAGTCTTCAGAATCCAATGTGTGTTTCATACCTACTGCACACTTCAATCTGGATCGGTTATATTTCAAGTGCTCAACAGCTATCATATTGGCAGAGCAGCTCCAAATAGTTCATCAGTGAAACGGATATAATAGTATAGATACCACATAAGATAGATCTCATTGCCCCTATATTACAGATAAGAAAACTGAGGTTCTAAGAGATTAAATAACTTTTCCAAGATCACACACTGCTGGGCAATTGCTCACTTGAATTTGTAGCCACTATTTATTTATTTTTAACTTTTATTTTAAGTTCAGGGGTACATGTTCAAGATACGCAGGTTTGATACATAGGTAAATGTCTGCCATGTTGGTTTGTTGTATAGATTATTTCATTACCCAGGTATTATGCCTAGTATCCATTAGTTATTTGGTATGGTTGACTGCATCCCCAACAAATCTCAACTTGAATTGTATCTCCCACAATTCCGACATGTTGTGGGAAGGACCCAGGGGAGGTAATTGAATCATGGGGGCTGGTCTTTCCCCTGCTATTCTCGTGATAGTGTATAAGTCTCACGAGATCTGATGGGTTTATCAATGGTTTCCACTTTTGCTTCTTCCTCATTTCTTCTTGCTGCCACCATGTAAGAAGTACTTTTCACCTCCTGCCATGATTCTAAGGCCTCCCCAGCCATGTGGAACTGTAAGTCTAATTAAACCTCTTTTACTTCCCAGTCTCAAGTATATCTTTATCAGCAGCGTAAAAACAAACTAATACAGTAAACGAGTACCAGTAGAGTGGGGTGTTGCTGAAAAGATATCTGAAAATGTGGAAGTGACTTTGGAACTGGGTAACAGGCACAGGTTGGAATGGTGTAGAGGGCTCAGAAGAAGACAGGAAAATGTGGGAAAGTTTGGAACTTCCTAGAGACTTGTTGAATGGCTTTGCCCAAAATGCTGAGAGTGATATGGACAATAATGTCTAGGCTGAGGTGGTCTCAGATGGAGATGACGAACTTGTTGGAAACTGGAGTAAATGTGATTCCTTGTTATATTTTAGCAAAGAGACTGGCAGCATTTTGCCCCTGCCCCAGGGATTTGTGGAATTTTGAACTTGAGAAAAATGATTTAGGGTATCTGGTGGAAGAAGTTTCTAAGCAGCAAAGCATTCAAGAGGTGACTTGGGTTCTGTTAAAGGCATTCAGTTTCATAAGGGAAGCAGAGCATAAAAGTTTGGAAAATTTGCAGCCTGACTATGCGACAGAAAAGAAAAACCCATTTTTCTGGGGAGAAATTCAAGCCAGCTGCAGAAATTTGCATAAGTAGCAAGGAGCCTAATATGAATCCCCAAGACCTTGGGGAAAATGTCTCCAGGCCATGTCAGAGACCTTCACAGCAGTCCCTCCTATCACAGGCCTGGAGGCCCAGGAGGAAAAAGTGGTTTCGTGGCCCAGGCCCAGGGTCCCTCTGCTGTGTGCAGCCTAAGGACTTGATGCCCTGTGTCCCAACCACTTCAGCCATGGCTGAAAGGGGCCAACATACAGCTTGGGCTGTGGCTTCAGAGGGTAGAAGCCCCAAGCTTTGGCAGCTTCCACGTGTTGTTGAGCCTATGGGTGCACAGAAGTCAAGAATTGAGGTTTGGGAACTTCCACCTAAATGCAGAAGATGTATGGAAATGCCTGGATGCCCAGGCAAAAGTTTGCTGTAGGTGCAGGGCCCTCACGGAGAACCTCCGCTAGGGCAGTGCAGAAGGGAAATGTGGGGTCGGAGATCCCACACAAAGTCCCTACTGGGGCACTGCTTAGTGGAGCTGTGAGAAGAGGGCCACTGTTCTCCAGACCCCAGAATGGTAGATCCTCTGACAGCTTGCACTGTGTGCCTGAAAAAGCCACAGACACTCAACAGCAGCCTGTAAAAGCAACCAGGAGGGAGGTTGTACTCTGCAAAGCCACAGGGGCAGAACAGCCCAAGACCATGGGAACCCACGTCTTGTATTAATGTGACATGGAGTCAAAGAAGATAGTTTTGGGAGCTTTAAAATTTGACTGCCCCACTGGATTTTGGACTTGCTTGGGCCCTATAACCCATTTGTTTTGGCCAATTTCTCCCATTTGGAATGGCTGTATTTACCCAGTACCTGTACCCCCATTATATCTAGGAAGTAAGTAGCTTGCTTTTGATTTTACAGGCTCATAAGTGAAAAGGACTTGCCTTGTCTCAGATGAGACTTTGGACTGTGAACTTTTGGGTTAATGCTGAAATGAGGTAAGACTTTGGGGGACTGTTAGGAAGGTTTGGAAATGTGAGGACATGAGATTCGGAGGGGCTAGGGGTGGAAGCATATAGTTCGGCTGTGTCCCCACCCAAATCTCAACTTGAACTTTATCTCCCAGAATTCCCCTGTGTTGTGGGAGGGACCCAGGAGGAGGTAACTGAATCACGGGAGCTGGTCTTTCCCATGCTATTCTGAAGATAGTGAATAAGTCTCATGAGATCTGATGGGTTTATCAGGGATTTCCACTTTTGCTTCTTCCTCATTTTCTCTTGCCACCACCATGTAAGAAGTGCCTTTCACCTCCCACCATAATTCTGAGGCCTCCCCAGCCATGTGGAACTGTAAGTCCAATGAAACCTCTTTTTCTTCCCAGTCTTGGGTATGTCTTTATCAGCAGCATGAAAATGAACTAATACATTATTCTCTCCCTCCTCCCACCCTCCACTTTCAATAGGACCCAGTGTATGTTGTTACCCTCTATGTGTTCATGTATTCTCATCATTTAGCTCCCACGTGTAAGTGAGAACATGTGGTATTTGGTTTTCTGTTCCTGTGTTAGTTTGCTAAGGATAACAGCCTCCAGCTCCATCCATGTCCCTGCAAAGGAAATGATGATCTTGTTCTTTTTAATGGCTGTATAATATTCCATGGTTTATATGTATGACATTTTCTTTATCCACTCTATCACTGATGGACATTTGGATTGATTCCATGTCTTTGCTATTGTGAATAGTGCTGCAATGAACATATGTATGCATGTGTCTTTATAATAGAAAAATTTAAATTCCTTTGGGTATATACCCAGTAATGGGATTGCTGGGTCGAATTTATTTTGATCACGAAACTTTTGCTTTTTCCACCAGAGTGGAAATGTATCTTCCTGGAAACTTCATTCATTGGAGTTGCTTCTGTTCTCAAGAGTAGCACTACATGCATTTTGTGCCTCAACTATCAGGCTGAGCATCTCCCATCTTCACAAGACTTCCCCCACCATATGGTTTACGGTCCCACTATCATCCCCTTGTGTTCCACTGGATATTCTATCCCTGTATGGATTTTGATATCCTATAAAAATACATGATATTCCAGAAGTGGTCTGATCTCTGGGCTCTGCAGTAGTGCCACTATACACTTGACCTGGACAATGCTGCTCTTAATACAACCTGACATTGTATTTGCTTTTTTTTTCTTTAGCAGCTCTGATACTTTATTAGCTCCCAATGAGCTCATCGTCAAAACAACCGTAAAACTATAACCCCTTCTATATTTGTACAATGTATGCAGTGTTTTACATTTATCCTTGCTAAACTCATTTTAATGCTTTTTTTTCAGTGCCTAGAATCAGTGCTTAATAACATTTTTGTGATATGGATCAATAGTGTTATAAGAGAATATAATAGGATAACTTGACATTGTTAACACTTAGGCCTGGTTGGAGCCTTTCTACATTTAGGGGAGAAAAAAATTGTTTTTGAAAAAATGACATAGAGGCTGGGCACAGTGGCTCACACTTGTAATCCCAGCACCCAGCACTTTGGGAGGCCGAGGCAGGTGGATCACTTGAGGTCAGGAGTTCAAGACTAGCCTGGCCAACATGGTGAAACACTGTCTCTACTAAAAGTATGAAAAATTAGCCAGGCATGGTGTGTGAGCCTGTAATCCGAGCTACTCGGGAGTCTGAGGCAGGAGAATCAGTTGAACCCAGGAGGCAGAGGTTGCAGTGAGCCGAGATCGTATCACTGCACTTCAGCCTGGGCAACAGAGTGAGACTCTATCTCAAAACAAAAAATGTCATAGAAAGCCTGAAAAATATTTTGAAGAACAAGAAACAACACACAATGGTGGTCATTTGCTTCGTTCACTGATATTTCTGTTTCTGCCCCCTTCAGACACCTTAAGGATCACACAACACTGCTCCCTTGAAATTAGCTTTGGGCATTTGACACACTTAGAACAATGAAATGGGATGAGTGGGACAGGTCACTTTTAAGTGAAGGCTCTAAAAAGTAGTGCATGGTTTGCCAGGGCCTCTCTTTGCCTCTGCCACAGGTACAGGGATGGGTATTGCTCTTCCTACATAAGTTACAGGGGAGGAGAAAAGATGCAGGGATCCCATTTGGCTGTGATAGGCAGAAGAAGCAAACCTTGTTTGTTATAAGCCACTAAGATTGGGGAGTTGTTACTGCAGTAACAATAATTATAATGTGTTACAATTGTCTAGTCTGATTAATATAGCAATAAGAAGATTCAGTGAAATTATACATTTCTCGGAATAATTTATTAAGAAAAGAAAATCCAATTTTGGAGACTGTTATATGTCCTCAGTGCAAAAATATCAGATTCCATTAAAAAAAAGAAAAGAAAAAGAACAACTTCCAGCCCAAAGCTCTTATCTCTAAATAGATCTGGGAGATACAATGTCAAGGTAGAGAATCTGGCTAATGTGACTAAAGAAATACACTTCCTCCTTCCTCCTACCCCCTTTCCACCTTAAACTGCATTCCTAGCACTACCACTTTATACTCAAATGCCCATATCATCTTGTTACAGGATGTCTGACCTCTGTTTTATAATTACTTTATGGTGCATCATTATTTTTCACTGTGTATCATTATCTTCTCACTATAATCAACAGAATCATCCAGCAGATTTATCTATCAGGAAACAGGGGGGCTAACCTGGGTGCTCAGCTTTCTTTTTGGGTTACTTGGTGAGTCCATCATTGTGTAACTTAATGCTAGACTTCCTTCTATCTGATTGTGTGTGTGACCATCCGTCTTCATCATCCTTCCTTTTCATGATGGAGTTTGTATGCTTTTCTGGGATTTTTGGTACCCAATGTTCATCGCTTATACTATAAGAGATGAATATCTGTACTCTATAGGAAAGTTTTGCTTCAGAGATAAACAGAACCCAATATGCAAACAGGAAAAAGTTAGGTTGATCTGAGGGTACTCATCTGCCATATGTAATGTCAGATAACAGACAACGCGTATGAAACCGCCAAGAGGAAAATGCCATGAACCAATTTGCTCTGCCAAATTGTTGTTCATGCACAAAAGTAAATAAAGACAGTCTCTGTCACATAACTTCATAAGAAAAACTTAACATAATTCATTTGACCTAAAAGTGAACAAAGTTTAGAACCTCCAAGTGGGAAATAGCAGGTAAACAGTGAATGAGTTAAACCGTGTTAATCTCAACAGTTTTTATAAAAATGGTTACAGATTATAAAAATGTAAACATGAAAAATTCTTCTTGAATATGATACATGGTACAAAATGTATTCTTTGCTTCCACACCCCAGATTACGTTAGCTAAGATTTGGGAGTTGCTGGAGTGCAGACAGAATGACAAACTATAAATTCCTCCTTGTACACATGGGGAACCCAAAAGATGCTATTTCATTCTTAAGTTTTCATAATCAGAAAAGCATAATGAATAAATCGGTGAATTTTATTTTATTTTTTGTTTATCAATCGTAAGGTTTGAAACACTGAATTGCTGCTTAACTTGAAACTTAGAAAGTATGTAAAGGAATTCTGATTCAAACCCAAATTCTTCTGACGTCTGAGTATTTCCCAATCTTATTGATGTCTCCATCTTTGTCTTAGAACTAATTTTCCCTCCTGAATCTTCTAGCTCAAATACATCCCCACAGAATCAGCCTCACCATGTGCTTTTTTCTTCATTCATTTGAGAAAATTAAGTCTCTGCCTACACGGCCCCACCTCTTCCTTGATTTTCCAGGTGCCAATCTTCTTCATATCATTTGCATGAACATGTTGTCTACCAATCCTCCAAGAATAAAAGGCACACAGCACCCTGAAAAATTGCCCACTCCTCCCAGGCACTTAATCCAGAGGCATAATAAGCAACATTCTACTCACCTGTTTCTACACCTGTTTCTTATTTCTCCCAAGTGGCTCTGATATCTAGCTCTTGATAGAATGCATCCTTAAAAGGAATCCTTCCAACAGTTAATGGTCCCCACCACATCTCCTCACACTATTAAAAGAAAAAAACAGAATAATATTAACAGTGAACAGCAGCAGCCAAAAGAAACCCAGAGCAACACACTGGCAGAATTTTCTACTTGTATTATAGTGTCTATTTGCCTAGACCATTATTTCTCTCAGGCCTAGTGCCTAGAGGTATGTGCTAATTTGCCAGGCTGCTTTAATATTTAGTGAGGAGCCACAGCCAACCAATAATTTTTAATAGCTTGCCCTCTATTGATTTCAGCCCACACATTAAAGCGCCTAATAAAAATTATAGAAAGGTAGGTGACGGGACATAAGGACAAGAGAAAGTTAATAGTTTTGTCCACCTCCATTTGAAGGGAACAAGAGAACTATTTCAACTCATATACAGAGTTTGTATAGTTAGACAATTGCTGACCTCACCATCTTTCAGAAATTTTTTTCTTAACAAAGTCTCACTCTATCACCCAGGCTAGAGTGCAGTGGTGCAATCACAGATCACCGCAACCTCAAGTTATCCTCCTGCCTCAGCCTGCTAAGAAGGTGGGACTACAGGTGTGTGCAGCACCACGCCCAGCTAACTTTAAGATTTTTTGTAGAGATGGGGTCTTGCCATGTTGCCTAGGCTGGTTTCAAACTCCTAAGCTCAAGTGATCCTCCCACCTCAGCCTCTCACACTGGGATTACAGGCATAAGTCACCACACCCCGTCTTTCAGCAATATTTTAAAGATTAGCTTACAAAATACAGATTCTTTTATTGATATGGCTGTGTTCTTCAGCAATCTCTGAAATCAGTAATTTCTGATGAGGTGTAGGTGGGTTTGTTTTATAAATTCAAAACCCTTGGGGAGTCAGCAATAAAATGTTAAAAGAAAAATAAAGTTCCCAACAGGCAAATAACCCTTGAGATGTTGACCCACACCACCCCTTGACCTCCTGCCCTGGAATAACTGATGTAATAGGGGACTGCAACAGACAGAGTAAAAAATGAGGCATCTATTGTAATTCCAGAACCGTATATTAGAAGATCCCTGGCACCTAGGCCTGAGACTTTACAAAAGACGAGGATCGTCCTTATCCCTGGATGTGACTTGGGGAGAAAGGAAAAAACTATGTCAGCTAGAATATATCATTTTAGAAGAAAAGCATTTGTTCTAAAGCAGACTTTAGTCTTAGCATAGAAAACAAGTACCATCCAAAGAAGTCTTTGGGATTATGGATGTGGCAGCTTGCAAAAAAATAAAAAACATGAACGTTAATTAAGTATTTCTTTCAGCCTCAAACTCTTCATGAATTCTGAAATTTATCTTCTAAAGTAATTCAGTCTCTCTTTTCATTCTCACATCTATTTACGTTAGAATGAAACCTAAAGGGTGATTTCTCTTGGGTGAAATACCAGGAGGCTGAGGGAAACAGAATGATTATGGGCATTTAAACCAGAAGTGTATCAGAAAGGGGCACTACTCAAAGACAGATATGTGTCCTCGGTGGTACGGTACCCCATTTGTGCTGAAAGATGTTTTTGAAGAGATCAGGAGTGGTGCAGTGAAAGGATTTTTTACAACACTGAAGCAGGCTTTAACAGGCTACCATGAAAACCCATATGTTCAGAAAAACATGCGACTCAAGCTTGCTTACTCAGCAACTACACATTGGTTGAGTCCCTGCAGGTCAAACACAGGGCTGGGCAGCATGAGAGACAAAGGAAAAAAACATAATTTACTTGCCAAATAGGATTACCAGTTAACCATAAAAGCAAAACACACTCATGAAATAATGTGAGGGAGAAAACAAAGTGACATTTTAGTAGGTCACTGTGCTAGACTCTGAGGATTAAATGGAGGAATGGTCTAGACCCCTCTAGCTAAGAGCTTATTTGTGACACAACTAGGGTCCAATATAGGAATATCTATTTTGTGTTCAAGTCAGCTGAGGCCTCGACGATGTCATGGTAGGGTGAACGACCCTTCCTCCCCATTTGCAGGGGAACAGGGAGGTTCCTGGGATGAGAGATTTTCAGTGTTAGAACTGGGACAGTCCCAGGAAAACTGAGATAAGTTTATCACTCAACGTGGTGAAACAAGCATAGTTTTGGAGACAGATGGCTCTATGTTTAAATCAAAGTCCTGCTGCCACTGCCTCTGAGACAATGAACAAGAAATGATTTTAAATTACTCCTTGTGTCTTTTATTGCTTATCTGAAAAAGTAGTTTTCATAGATTATATAGATAGTGTATTAAGGTACCTGGCACGTCGTGGGCACATTGTAATTATAGCATGTGCTACACGCTAAAGCAGTGCTGTAGACAGACATCTCTAAGGATTTCAGAAGAAGGAAATAGCCATTGCAGTTTGGGATGGACAGGAAAGATTCATAAGTAGGATGACATATCATTTATCTTCTAAGCCTGGATACTTTTGAATGAGAAACAGGATACTGTTAATAAGTATGCTGAGACAACAGGTATAAAAAGTGCCTGCTCTAGGCCAATCAGAGAGTATGGTCAGCAAACCTTGACTTCAGCATTGAAGACAGACTGGAACTTAGATTGCAGGAAAATTATGAGATGCAAAGGCCAGGTTCCACTAGGCATTTTTATAAACTGGTTAGAGAAGCCAGATCAGTCCTTGTTAAAGGATTCTTAAATGCCAATTAGCAAGTTGGTTTTGTCTCTTAGACCAAGAGGAACCACTAATAGTGTTTGAGTCAAATGGCAAAATGCAGAAATGTCATGACAGCTGAAGAGTCTAAAGAACTCATCTTCCGGCTGGACGTGGTGGCTCACGCCTGTAATCTCAGCACTTTGGGAGGCCGAGGGGGGCAGATCACGAGATCAGCAGATTGAGACCATCCTGGCTAACATGGTGAAACCTCGTCTCTACTGAAAATACAAACAAAAAAAAATAGCTGGGCATGGTGGTGGGCGCCTGTAGTCCCAGCTACTCGGGAGGCTGAGGCAGGAGAATACTGTGAACCCAGGAGGCGGAGCTTGCAGTGAGCCGAGATCAGGCCACTGCACTCCAGGCTCAATGACAGAATGAGACTCTGCCTCAAAAAAAAAAAAAAACTTACCTTCTACAATAGTCTTTATTTTCCATTAGATCCCCTACATATTTCCCAGTCACTTCCCCTATAATTTATGATCCTTTGAAGCCCAAGCACTGTTTCCTAAATCTAATCATTTCTTTGTTTCACTTCTTAGCTTGGTGCAAAAGTAATTGCAATTTTTTGCCATTGAAAGTAATGGCAAAAACCAACTGGACACGGTGGCTCATGCCTGTAATCCCAGCACTTTGGGAGGCCAAGGTGGGCCAATTACCTGAGGTCAGGAGTTCAAGACTAGCTTGGCCAACATGGTGAAACCCCATCTCCACTAAAAATTCAAAAATTAGCCAGATGTGTTGGCACACACCTGTAATCCCAGCTACTTGGGAGACTGAGGCAGGAGAATCACTTGAACCCAGGAGGCAGAGGTTGTGGTGAGCCAAGATCGCACCATTGCACTCCAGCCTGGGGAACAGAGTGAGACTGCCTCTCAAAAAAAAGAAAAAGAAAAAGAAAAGGCAAAACCGCAATTATTTTTGCACCAACCTAATATTTTCTGTGATCTCTGTGCCAATAAATATTAACAAAACTTGCGTGTCTTTTCTTCTGTAGTTTAATTTGCAGGCCCCCAAGCACTTAGCATAAGCAAGTAGACAAAAATTTTTTCCTCCCCAACATTCTTTTTTTTTTTTTTTGAGATTGAGTCTCACTCTGTCACCCAGACTGGAGTGCAGTGGAGCAATTTTGGCTCACTGGAACCTCCACCTCCTGGGTTCAGGCAATTCTCCTGCCTCAGCCTCCCAAGTAGCTGGGACTACAGGCGAATACCACCACGCCCGGCTCATTTTTGTATTTTTAGTACAGACAGGGTTTCACCATGTTGGTCAGGATGGTCTTGAACTCCTGACCTTGTGATCCACCCGCCAGGGCTTCCCAAAGTGCTGGGATTACAGGTGTGAGCCACCGCGCCCAGCTTCAACATTCATTTTAACCATGAGAAAATCAAGGAAAACCCAATTTATCTGACTTCAAATTTCTTGCCCTTTCAATGAAGCTCCCTCTAGATTACACTTTTTTGCAGAGGTAAGAAATGGTTTCAGAGAATGGATGCCCCTGAAGTCACAGGAGACAAAGTTTTACCAGGCTGGGTAGGAGGGAAGGGGGTGGAAAACCAGGAAGTCTCTGACTCTGGCAGGATTATTCTAAAGCAATTTGCCACATTGCTTTACAGTACTTTCTCCACAGATAAAATCCCTAAGGGTCAAAAAAATTGGCTGACAGGGAGATGAATGGATCCTCTCATTAACAACAACAACAAAAAATTCTCTTAATTGTGCCCTATCCCTGAGCTTTTTCGTACACACCCAACTGGAAATATCATATGTTCGACTCTTGATCAGCTTGATATAAAGTAATATTAAAGCAGGGACTCATAATGAAATATGTTAAATTGCTATCCTGTCCTTCTATCTCCCCCTTGCCAAAAAAAAAAGAAAAACTTAAATTAAACTCTGAAGGAATTGATGACTAGTGATAGTCTCTACAGAACAGTATGGGAATCAATTAAAACAGAAGCTAAAACATGTCTCAGGACGTAATTGATAACATGATGAGACAGAGAAAAAAACTGTAAGTGTGAAGTTAAATTCAAAACACCTTACTTAGAGAAAATGCAAAGGCTTCTTTTATTCCACAGGACCAATCTCAAGAACTATTAGTTTCTCAGGAAGCAAGAATCAGAGAATAATTGCTGTTGTTTGTTTATTCTTGACAGTTTCAAAGGACAATCTCTCTTGGGGGAAAATTTCTGTTTTCAACTTAAAAGTTCGTTCTAAACCCAAGACCATTCCAGGAAAGCTTTTTGGCTCTTTCTTGAACTTTGGAAATAAATTTTGCACAATTTTTCATAATCCATTTATTTAGTTGCTTCAATAGATTATCCCTTCTCAAATTCAGAGGTTTAGAAACATCAGTGGATAGGGAACATATTCAGAAAAAAAAAAAAAAAATCAGTATTACAAAGACTAGACGCCAGTCCAGTGAGAAAAAGAAAAAAAGGCCAGGATTATGTCCATGGTGGTCTCCGAATTGCATAATTGCCATTTTCAGTGTTGAGGCCTACTGATTGTGGATGTGATGTTTCAATATTTCATAAAATGTTAAAATGCTTTTACTTGAGTTATGGCTCAGTCATTTAGGCACTTAGGTCTGGTTAAGCGCTGGTTGCCAGATTTTCTTAGTGCATTATCCACTAATCCACAACCACTGCTAAGAAAACCTTAATTCCTATTAAAATGTTAAAACTTGGTAAGAAAGATTTGGTTTCTGCACAAGAGCACAATCAGCTGTTGTTTCACTTGCAATATTAAAGGCTTAATAATATCTAGCATTCAATATTAAAATATAAAATGTATTTGGTACCAACACTATATATCATTTCAATCCATAAAGAACTTTTCTGAATCATTGGGAATATTTCAGGGAAAATTACATAGAAAGAACAGATACCTGCATTACATTGCTCTAAAATTAAGGTAGAATTATTGTACCCCATTACAATTTGTAATCTCTTGTTAATGAAGTTTAAAAAGACAGCACATTTATTGCAAGGGAGCTGAGAGAAAGGAAGTAGTAATTATCAGAATATATGCACCAAATCATTATTCCACCTCATTCCTTATGCATTTAAACTGTCTCTCTCTACCACATGAATCTTTTTAAATAAAAACTGAAGATTTTGATTGCCTACTTAATGAAAATTTAGATGCAGTCCAGTCAGCTAGTTTTAAGAGAAGAAAAATCTTAAATTTTATTACCATAGCTCCCAGATTAATTAATGGCAGAAGGGTTAAAATTTCAAATACACATTGGTCTTGTTAACACATAATTGATCCTAACTCCTCAAAGACTGTTCCTCCTTTTTAATGGCAGGCATCTAGGTTGTAAAACAAGGTAATGTTAGTGAGAAATACAGCATAGAAAGAAGGGTCTATATAGCCTTCATGGACTTGTCTCTTTCTAAAATTTTTTTTCGTCATAATCAAACAAGCATTCCAGTGTACACTGTCTACCATGCACTTTACAAGCACTATCTTGTTTAAACCTGACAACAATCCTCTGTGGTATGAATTAATATTTTCCTTATTACACGAATGAAAATTTCATGACCCAAAGAAGTTAACTAACTTGTTCGAGGTAATTCTACTGGTAATGGCATACCACCTTGAATTTGAATCCAAATTCAGTTGACACTTAAGTCTGTGCTTTATCACTGAGCAAACCTGCAGTCATCAAAACATCTGATAAATTATTTCTACAAAGTCAGAAAACTCCATATCAGACAGGCTATTTCACTAACATTTTTTCTTTCACTACTGCTTATAAATGAACCTGCCAGCAAGACCAGGCAAAAGCTTATCGGTTGCTCTGCTTTCAGCAGCATGAGACTCCCGAAACATGTCTATATATTTGAAGTCCTCTACCGGTTCTTTATCACGCCTGTTGCAATTTTATGATTTATGTGAGCAAAAAAGCCCCATATTTCCCTCTGGTTGGCCAGTCAATCCACAGCACCCTCCCCTAAGTCACATCCCTCTCTGAAAAACCACAAACACCTGAAGATATTTTTTTTAGTTGTTTATTTTTCCTTTTAGTTGACACATACTAATAGTACATATTTATGGGGTACAGTGTGATGTTTTGATACATGTGTACTTGAGGTAATGATCAAATCAGGGTAATTATCATATCTATCACCTCAAACAGCTGTCATTTCTTTGTCATGGGGACATCTAAAATCCTTTCTTCTAGCTATAGTCAAGAGCCACATAATAATGACATTTAGTCAAGGATGGACCACATATGACAGTCATCCTATAATATTATAATGGAGCTGAAAAAAATTCCTGTCACCTGGTGAGGTCTTAAAGATCCTGACCCTGTGTAGGCCTAAGCTAATGTATGTGTTTGTGTTTTAGTTATTAAAAGAAAAAAAAATGTTTAGGCCGTGCGCTGTGGCTCATGCCTGTAATCCTAGCACTTTGGGAGGTCAAGGCAGGTGGATCACTTGAGGTCAGGAGTTCAAGACCAGCCTGGCCAACATGGTGAAACTCCATTTCTACTAAAAATACAAAAATTAGCTGGGGGTGAGGGCGCATGCCTATAATCCCAGCTACTTGGGAGGCTGGGGCAGGAGAATCGCTGGAACCAGGGAGGCAGAGGCTGCAGTGAGGCGAGATCATGCCACTGCACTCCAGCCTGGGCAACAGAGTGAGACTCAGTCTCAAAAAAAAAAAAAAAAAAGGTTAAAAAGTAAAATAAAAAGTTTTTAAAACAGGAAAAAGCTTATAGAATAACGATATAAAGAAAAAATAGTATTGTAAAACTATTCCATGTCTTTGCATTTTAAGCTGTTATTACAAAAGAGTTAAAAGGTTTTTTTAATGTTTAAAGTTTAAAAAGTTAAAAAGTTACAGTTAGCTAAGGTTAATTTATTATGAAAGAAAGACAAATGTTGTATAAGTTTAGTGCAGTGTTAAGCGAATAGTGTTTATGAAGCCTGCAGTAGCGTAATGACTTAGGCCTTCACGTTCACTCAGCAGTCACTCACTGACTCACCCAGAGCAACTTCTCTCGTCCTGCAAGTGCCATTCATGGTAAGTGCCCTATACAGGTGTACCATTTTAATCTTTTACAACATATTTTTACTGTAACTTTTCTAAGTTTAGCCATGTTTAGACACACAAATACTTACTACCATTGTGTTACAATTGCCTACAATATTCAGTATAGTAACATGCTGTACAGGTTTATTGCCTAGGAGCAATAGGTTATGCCACCTAGACTTGCATGAGTATACTGTATGAAGTTCACACAATGACAAAATAGCCTAAGAACACATTTCACCGAAGGTATCCTCATCATTATGCAATGCATAATTGTATTTTGAAATATCTTGTACATTATTAGTAACTACAGTCACCTAACTGTGCAATAGAACATCAGGACTTATTCCTCCCATCTAACTTTAACTCTGTAGCCACTGACCCATCTCTCACAATATCCCCTCCCCGTGACCCTACCCGGACTCCGGTAACCAGCATTCCACTCTATACTTCAATGAGATCAACTTTTTTAGATTTCATACAAAAGTGAGATAATACAGAAAATAGTATTTTTCCTTCTGTCCTTGGCTTATTTTACTTAACAATGCCCTCTAGGTTCATTCATGTTGTTGCAAATGATGGGATTCAATTCTTTCTTCTGGCTGAGTAGTATTCCATTGTGTATATATGCCACAAGTTTTTAACCATCCATTTGTTGATGGACACTTAGATTGATTCCATATCTTGGCAATTGCAAAGAGTGTTACAATAAACATACGTGTGCAGATATGTGTCTGACACACTGATTTCATTTTCTCTGGATATGTGGTCAGTAGTAGTACTGCTGGATCAAATGGTAGCTCTATTTTTAATTATCTGAGAAACTTTTGTTGTTGTCCATAATGGCTATCTAACTTGCATTCTCATCAACAGTGTATAAGTTCCTCTTTCACCATATCCTCACCAGCATTTGTCATTTTTTTCTTTTTGACTATATCCATTCTAACTGGAGTGAGATGATATCTCATTGTAGATTTGATTTGTTTGCATTTCCCTGATGATTAATGATGTTGAACATTTTTTCATATAACTGTTGGCCATTTGTAAGTCATCTTCTGAAAAATATCAATTCAGATCTTTTGCCTTATTTTTAATCAGATAACTTGGGGGGTTTCTGCTACTGAGTTGTTTGAGTTCCCTATTTATTCTTGATATTAACCCCTTGTCAGTGGTATAGTTTGCAAATATTTTCTCTCATTCTGTGGGTTTTCGCTTCACTCTGCTGATTGTACCCTTTGCTGTGCAGAAGATTTTTCGTTTGATGTAATCCCATTTGTCTATTTTTGCTTTTGTTGCCTGTGCTTTTAAGGTCTTACACAAAAACACTCTGCCCAGACCAATATCCTGGAGCATTTCCCCAATGTTTTCTTCTAGTAGTTTCATAGTTTCACATCCTACATTTACATCTTTAATGCATTTTGAGTTGATTTTAATAAATGGTGAGAGACAGGAGTTTAGTTTCATTCTTCTGCATGTAGACATCCAGTTTTCCCAGCACCATTTATTGAAGAGACTGCCCTTTCCCTACTCTCTCAGACAAGATAAGGCATTGTCACCTCAATGCTAACTTAGCACTTAGCCCTTAACTTCATCAGAACACAGATCACATTGCGGATGAATCATCTTCATACACCAAGCCTGCCTCTTCATTTTCAATCAATCTGTTGGTGCACACAGGAAATCTATATCTCAATCTTCTATTTTTCTAAGACTTGTTGAAACAGCTGATTATTATTATTGTAATTTTCTCCTCATGAATCTGTCCAAATTATTTAAAAAAAAAAAAACACAGTATCTTTAACTTTGTAAGTGGTAAAAGCAAAAAACTGTAAAAAATACAGTACCTTTAACTTTGTAAGTGGTAAAAGCAAAAAATAGCCACAAGCAATTTATCTCAAAGTCATGAAGAATGTGAAGCCTCTACTTGAGAAAAGGCCCTTGAAAACAAAGAATGCATATTATTGCACAGGGTTGTATTTCAGGCTCCTCTATACCACAAACATTTCAGAAAACTCTAATCATTGGGAAAATGCCAAATTAATATTTAGTCTTTGGAAACTAATTTCGTGAATAATTTCATTATAATAGCCTACAACTATGGTTTTGAATGAGAAACCACTTTGGAAATTAATAGTTTGGTTGCTGAAACAAAAAGTTATTAACTCTCCATCATCAATTAAAATAATATATGGTACTATGAAGCACTTCCATACGGAATAAATAATGAATATCTGGAAAACTGTAAATTATATAAATCCTAAAAACCTAAAATAAAAAGGAAATTAAAGACTATTTAGCAAAAGCAAATTTGTTGTTCTCCCTGAAGGGAAAACATAAAGGTCTTTTAGAAGATTAAAGATTCATGTCTGTGCTGCTTTCTGAAAATTGCTATGAATCATTCAGTCTTATTGAAATGCACAATTACTACTTACATAAATAGAACATTCTCATATATATGTATATGTGTGTGACGATTTGTGCGTTTTTGTGGCATCAATGTAACTAGAGCTTTAAACTTTGTTATATTAAAAAATAAATCATTTGAGGTCTTTGCCAGCTTCTATTCTGCCTAGAGCTGTGAAAGGAAGGGGTGGAGGAGGACAAAATTAGATATCCCAGGAATAGAAGGCTCATTGGAGTACAATATAATCTGAAAATCCAAGAAACTTGAATCTTATCTGACAATGTTCTCAGGAGATACTCAGGATGGAAAGTAGCTATTTTGTGTCTAAACAATTTCCAAGACTAGAGAAATTGCAAGCTCTCCACAGATGCTACCAGTAAAATGCTTCAGAAGAGAGTTCATTTTTGCCTCAGTAATAATGCCTTAGCACAGTAGGGTTTGTGTATTCATGAGTGGGCGTGGGCATAGTACCCGGGAAAGTGCTTAATTAGTGTCCATAGCTAAGGAAAGAGAGAAGAAGCCAGCAAGTGCATGCAGGGAATGCCAATCTATGGTCTGTAGCTGAAGCAGCTGGACAACAGGTGACAAGAAATAGTGAGGGAAGCCAGATGAAGTGACTGAGTTGTTTACTAATGATCTCCATTTGTCTTTTGGGAAGATACAGGGTCATATTTCTTATCTACTCAAATAAAATGTTATTTAACACCAGAAGCAATAGTATCTGTGGTGGGCAGAACAATACCCCGCTAAAGATGTCTATGTCCCGGGCCAGGCGCAGTGGCTCACGCCTGTAATCCCAGCACTTTGGGAGGCCAAGGTGGGCAGATCATGAGGTCAGGAGTTCGAGATCAGCCTGATCAACGTGGTGAAACCCTGTCTCTACTAAAAATACAAAAATTAGCTAGGCATGGTGGCGTGCGTCTATAATCCCAGCTACTCAGGAGGCTGAGGCAGGAGAATCACTTGAACCCAGGAGGCAGACGTTGCAGTGAGCCGAGATTGTGCCACTGCACTCCAGCCTGGGCAAAGGAAAAAAAAAGAAAAAAGCTAGAGGGGTAAGATTCTCCCCATGAGCTTCCAGAAGGAACACGAGCTCTGTTTATTTCACTTTGATTTTAGTCCCAAAAGACCCATTTCAGAATTCTGACTTCCATAACTTTAAGATGATAAATTCCTGTTGTTTTAAGCCACTAAGTTTATGGTAATTTGTCAGAGCAATCACAGGAAACTAATACAATGTCTTTCTTTGTTGGTCTTTGTTTCCATTGCTCTATTCAACCTAAATGCACATGTTCTTTCTACATGGAGTGATCTTAGCTAATGCTTTATTTTGTACCATAAAGGTACAAAACATTTATAAGCAAGTGTCAGAATATGCCCTTATACATCAGGAAATTTCCTTCAACTTCAAAGGCTAGAAATATTTTAAAGTTCTAGATATGGTCATTCAGGAAGTACTGAATGATAATCCCTATGTTGTTGCAATACGTCTTTTATCCCACCTCAACCCTCATCCTCCTAAACATACCTAAGCTAGGAAAAGAACTCAGGCATTGTAACGAATGTAATGTGAAGCCATGGTGATGGGGTGGTATAATAACTCTGGAGAGGACTGGGGTTGTACAAGGTTATATGGAGCCCGTGCCAGAGAAACCAACAGATAGCCAAAGATTTCCATGAGCCTTATGAAGCCAACCAGGAAGGTGTCACAAAGTTCTGCTGCCTAAGCAGCATGAAACACAATGATAACAAAACAGAAGTTCAGCATGTCTTTTAGGCGACTGACAGAAAAACCAGTGTATCAGTGTGATCTGCAGTCCAGTGAGCCTTGTTCCAATGAGAATTCAAATTGGCTGCTATCTCTTTATCTTGAAACAAGACCACAACTTGGTAGACGAGTTGACTGCTCTATGTAGGTGGGCCCACCCAAACCTTGAAGGATTCTATCCAAATGTCTTCAGTAAACCTAACAGAGGTGGGTGGATTGGGGAGCCTTGAGGGTACTCATAGTTTGGATAACAACTTGCTCCTTAAGATATTTGTCCTTCTCTTCATCTTGGACCCAGCCCATGTCAGCCTATGCACTCATTAGCAGATCAGGAGCCGTGACAGCAAAGTCTATGCCAGAGAACTAACGTTAACATTCCTTAACCATGTGTTCTCCCAAGAAAGGGTCAGGAATTATTCTTACCATGGTGGTCACTGGTCCCCATGCGGAAAGGGGTCAAAGGAAAGGCAAATTGGAAGGCCAAGTAGAATTTGGGTCCCAGATGAATTGATAGATTTTTTTCTTTGCTCTCTTCTCCCAAAGGAGGTCTCTCCACTGGGATTTCTAACTCTAGGAGAAGAGACTGTTACGGGTCAAAGGGGAGCTTCCAAATAGTCAATAATAGGACCTATCTCTCAGGAGTTAGGACAAGGGACAGAAAATATTGTTGGCTTGACTGTGTGGGATACAGCTTCAGTCGGACAGAAATCTTGTGTTCCTCAAGGTAGCTGAGTCTATCACAGGGGCCTCTCAATTATGTGGAGAGCTAAAAACTATCTGCTATAGATCCATTATGTGCCTGGTGCTCTGCTCATCACTGGAGAAACAGGCATGATTAGAAGATGGCCCTTCACACACAGGAATCAGTAGAGTTATATTGTTCTGAGTTAAACTCCTGGCCGCATCTCCGAGCAGCTGTGTGACTTTGATCAATTTCTACTGTCTCCATTTCATCTATAAAATCGGGATAATCCCTGTCTTCTAATTCGGGTTGGTGGATGTTTTTTCCATTTCGTAACTTAGAATCAAGTGGGGAGAGAAACAGGGACATAGATGCCTAAATGCTGTGAAAGAGACACAGGCAGATGTGTAGAGGCACAGGAGACTTAGCTGGAAAAGATAAATAGTAAATAATTTATAGGAGATGGTATAAAAGCCTACAATCCAGATGGGATCCTAATTTACCAGATTTAGGGGTCAGGGCTTTAGCCATATAGGCCCTATCAGAACACCCCATCCATTCAGCCTAAAGGCACAGGTTGACTTTCCATGGTGCTGTTTCTTGTTGAAGGGTGAATTGGAACTAGTAAAATAGCATACACTCACCTGCATATGCATTTGTTCATTCAGCTATTATTTGGACAGGGGAAGTTACAAGCCTCAGTCAAGGCTGAGGACTTTGCTGAAATGCTCATTCTGAAGCAGAGTTCAGCTGCCCTTTGATCCTCAAGCACTGATGGAGTTCAATTCCATTGATTAGCATGGATTCCTTTCTGATTCCTCTACTTAAACCTGCCAGTGTAGATTCAATGTCAATGAAAGTATACTTTAAACAATGAAATTTGATCAACTTAAATTAAGGAGAGAAATTAAGAAATAATTCCTGTAATTAGAGTAAAATTAATATCTATTTAAGAAAGTTAAATCACACTGGGATTCCCTAACTGGATGCCTTTTGTTGGCCATTTTATTAGATGGCATAATTCAGTCTCAAGAAGTAGGCCCGCCTATATCAAATGAGAAGCCTACTGGCAGAGTATCAGTTTATATTGCATGCATGGGGCAGCATTGCTCACCAAATTGTCTGTCTGGATCTTGTGTGCAATTTGGGTGATATTTAAGGCATATTACTTATTGAGATAAAGAAAATTTTTATAGTTTTTTGAATCCTAAGTCCTTATCTCCATGTAGCAATTGCATTTAGGGTCAGATTCTCCCCTCTGCCCAATTCTGCTTTTCTCAATTCCTTACAGTGTTTCTCCCGAGAGCACTCCCCAGTAAACATTCTGCAAACAACTTTACATCTCAGAGTCTGGGAACCCAACCTAACATGGGATTGTCAATCAAAGTGGTCCCCTCAAGAAGCTTTACCCAAGTTTTAATCACTCTGCTTGTGCTCAGAACCCAGTAAAAATTCCTTCTGAATCTTTTTAAAGCAGAAGCACATTTTAGGGGACATCTACCCCAAAGTACCAAATATTTACCATCTGGGGTTATGTATGTATATTTTCAGAAAACAGACAAAATATACTCTAAACTGAGTCTGAGGAATAAATTCTGTGATTAAGCTAGGGTCCACTACTTAGGTGCAGCTAAATATTTTGATAATGATTTTTTTAGATGGTGGTCACAATAGTTTGAAAGCAGAACTCAAAAAGAAGTTTTAAAATGTTTTGAGCAAAAGGGGCATCAGTGAAATAAGTGTGTAGCCTCCCAAGAGAATTACCTAGAACGATAAATCTCTTTCCTGTATAACTCCCACCATTCTTGTTAAAATATCAGTCTCATGATTTTATAGTTATGCTAAAGTTGCAACTACGAGACTGTAGTTAGAGCCTATTATTCCACCTTGTAATTATATTTTCAGGCATAAAGATCTCCATGGAAAATAGGACTTTAGGACCTAGGTTGGAGGATCTGAAGAAATGAGAAGCTTTAAGTAGCATGTGGTATTTTTTCCAGTACAAGGACTTGAGCATATTTGTAGACTAATGGCAGGAATTTTGTCATATTCATCTGTCCATTCCTAGCTCCAACCCCAGTGCCTGATATCTAATAAGCCATTGTAGAGGTTGTTAAATTATTTAATATAAGAGAAATGCTAGAGACAAGCAGGATTTCTGAGCCCTTGCCAGCAAAAAAAAAACAATAAAATAAAATAAAATAAATCAGAAATTATAAATAAGTATAATAATTATATTATTCTTTATATGCATGTAGCTTATTTCATATATCTATGTGACTTCCCTTTGTATTTTTCCTCAATTTCATACTTCCCCTTAATGATTAGCAGGACCCTAAAAATCAAAGTGGCCTATATGCTTGTTTGCAGTGATAGCAGAGGTGACTCCTCAGCAGGCCTTAGCAGTAGAAGAACCCAATAAATAAAGTGAATAGAGGCTGTCATAAAGGGGAGGGAAAGCCTGAGGAATCCCTAGGGCCTGGAAGTTCAAGAAGTGGGAGACTAAAGAGCCACCCCAGCCTGTATACAGGCCTCAGGGTTCTGAAAGCAACTCTGCAGAGCAAGAGATTGTCAAGGCTCACCAAACAGGAAGCCCCGAGGCAGTAATAACCAGTGGCATATAGTTAAGTATTAAAAGGGTAAAGTTGACAATTTGTGCCATGTGAAGTAGGAAGGGCAGAGATCAATATACACTGGGGAAAATCTTCATGAGAGGTGTATTAATCTGTTTTGCATTGCTGTAAAGGAATACCTGAGACTGGGTAATTTAGAAAGAAAAGAGATCTGTTTGGCTCACAGCTCTGTAGGCTATACAAGAAGCATAGTGCCAGCACCTGCTTCTGGTGAGGCCCTCAGGAAGCTTCCAATCATGGTGGAAGGCGAATGGGGAGCCTGCATATCACATCACAAGAGAGGGAATAAGAGGGAGAGAATGAGGTGCCAGACTCTTTTAAACAACCAGCTCTCACATGAATTAATAGAATGAGAACTCACTCACCACCAAGGGGATGGTGCCAAGCCACTCATGAGGGATCTGCCTCCATGAGCCAATACCTCCCACTGGGCACCACCTCCAACATCGGGGACCACATTTCAACATGAGCTTTGGAAGGGACACACATACAAAGCATATCAAGAATGGTGGGATGGGGGCCTGGGAAAGAGCTGTGGTTTGAAAGAAAGATCATTAAGAATTGTATAGTAAGTGCTGGAGGTGGAAAGCATTTTCAGCAGCCATCACATAAGCAAAGGCTCTGAGACAAGGAGAGCACTGATTTCAGTGGCAGCCCTGCTGCAGGCGTGTACTGTAAACAGGTGATTAATGGAAGGCATGGTGGGCCTTGCTAGATCAGATCCATGCCAGGCACTGCAAAGGCTAGACATGTGCATGGATAGCATTTCCATGAGTTTTCACAGTGGGTCTGCAAAAAAGGAAACCAACACACATGAAGTCATAAACCCTAAACATTGTACCAATTAATCTGAAAACAAAAATTCAGGAAGTGAGAGATGAACATGAATCTGAGAAAAACTCATGGAGGAAAGACCTCAGGCTAAGCCTTTAAGGGTGGCTAAGATTACTGGGTATATACCCAAAGGATTATAAATCATGCTGCTATAAAGACACATGCACACATATGTTTATAGCGGCACTATTCACAATACCAAAGACTTGGAACCAACCTAAATGTCCAACAACGATAGACTGGATTAAGAAAATGTGGCACATATACACCATGGAATACTATGCAGCCATAAAAAACGATGAGTTCATGTCCTTTGTAGGGACGTGGATGAAACTGGAAACCATCATTCTCAGCAAACTATCGCAAGGACAAAAAACCAAACACCACATGTTCTCACTCATAGGTGGGAATTGAACAACGAGAACACATGGACACAGGAAGGGGAACATCACACACCGGGGACTGTTGTGGGGTGGGGGGAGGGGAGGGATAGCATTAGGAGATATACCTAATGCTGAATGACGAGCTAATGGGTGCAGCACACCAACATGGCACATGTATACATATGTAACAAACCTGCACGTTTTGCACATGTACCCTAAAACTTAAAGTATAATAATAAAAAAAAAAGGGTGGCTAAGATTTTGATAGCTGGCTGGGAGCAAAAGGAAGAACACCAGAAGCATCAAAAATCAGCATTATTTATATTCTGCAGGACAGAAAAGATGTGTTGAGGAGTACAATAAATTATGATTGAATGCCTCTGAGCACTGGGCCCAAATTACACAGGGCTTTAAAAGCACAAGAGGACTCTGTGAAGTGTAGATGATGGGGAATCACTTCATGGATGGGCTGGAATTGGGAGAAACTGAGGATAAAGCCACCCACTGCCAAGCAGCTATGTTAATCCAACCCAAAACTGAGGAATACCAACCAAGACTAGGGCATGGAAGTGAGAAAAGAAAATGGGAGAGTCCCAGGAGAGGACTACCAGGACTCTGAAATTGTCTGGAATAAGAAGAGATTTCTTGCCCACATCATGCTGGGAAATACTGCGTAGAGCATACGCATCTCTTGTGGAGTGATAGTGCACACTAGCATATGGAAGGCCTGCAGGAGGAAAACAGCCACTCTCTCCCTTTCCCCTACTATTCTTAGAAACACACATTGAAAACCAGCATTTCAAAAGCCCAACAGGATGATATGTTATCTAAAAGGATTACATAGAGATGAATTCAGTGATGCCACTCAGAGACACTGGATGACTAGGAAGGAAATGCAGTCTGGAAAATATGGAATAAGTTTGGTTTAAAATAGATTGAGCCTGGCCAGGGCACAGGCTCTGGAGTGGGAAGACCCTGCATGCTTGCTTCAATCCAAGAGGCTCTACTGCCTCCCAGCCTTCAGGAGAGTGAAGTCTTTCTCACCTTTGTTGCTGTAACTAATGGATCCCTTCCTCCATTCAACTCCTTCTCTGTTGATCCCCCCAGGTTTGTATGCAGAGCCAGAAACAACTTGGTAAGACAGACTTTCCCACAGTGTGGAGGAGGCAAGATTTTGCCAAAGCGTATACATTATTTTTTTGCCCAATCATGTATAGTAGGCAATCCAGGAAATACTATAAATTGCTATGTTCATTACAGCACATCCACTATGTCCTTGGTCTTCACCTAGACCCTTTTTCTACCTTATCTCACTAAATTTAAACACTAACCCAAGCCCATAGATATTAACCCAATTGTACAGGAAAGAAAGCAAAACTGGGGCCTGAAAAGATTAAATTCGAAATTCACACAACTAGAAAAGTAGAATTGGAATTCTAACCCATCCCTTTTTAAATCCAAAGCCTATGTTTTTTTCACTAAAATGTACAGAGATTACTAGTCAAAACACAATAGGAATAAGTACATACAAAGTTACTTAAAATGTACTCTGACAACACAGATGAGGGGGCGGCAATTAATTGGTTGAAAGTTCCACCACTTCATCCCTGAGCCTTCAAGACTCTCACATGGCTGCCATTGAGTATTAGGGATATGTTCACATCTAACTTTTTAGATTAGAACATCTGTAACATTTATTGTTAACTATTTTAAAAGCACTAACATCTGTGTTTCAAAAGATAATTTAGGAGTTAAACCTTATCACCTCTTCATCCATAAATCAGAATATATATCCCAATATGAAAGGGCAAGAGTACTTTATAAAGGAATAAATACAAACGGCCAAAACCTAAATGAGAAATTTTCCAACATCACTAATAACAACAAAAAAATGGAAATTAAAATAGATGCCATTTTTCCTCTATCAAAATAGCTCAGAAATTTTTTTTTAATCTAAGTGATGAGAGTCAGTGAAAATGATTGCTCACATATCCTGTTGATTAAAATATAAATCGATATAATCTTTCTAGGGGACGAATTGGTATTGTAAATCAAAATCATCAGAATATACTAACTCTTTGACCCCGAAATTTTTTATACACAAGGATATCCATCACAATGTGATTTAAGTAGTAAAAATTTTAAACCGCCCAATGTCCAACATAAATAATAATCAAACAAAATTGGAGGTAGGATACAATCAAATGCACTGCAGTTATTTTTTAAAATCACATTATGTAAGAACATAAAATGACTTGGAGAAATGATTATAGCACATCATTAAATAAAGAAAAGCATGTCTCAAAATAGCATTGCACTGTAACTCAATTTTGTGGAATCTAAGCTGAAGGCCCACCTCAAATCTTAACAAAGATTCTTTTTAGATAATGAGATTATATGTTCTTCTTTGTGTTTTTATGTGATTTCCAAATTTTCCATATTGAACATATAAGCTTTTTAACATCTGGAACAAGTCATATTAAAAATCTGATTCTATTCTATTATCTATTCTACATTTTCAGGGAAACCCTGTACCAGTTCAGCTCTTTGAATAGGAATTTTCTCCCTCTCTCCTTTCTCCAGAGAGGACCTCTAGGCCTCTCTACCCTCTCCCCTGAAATCCCAGCCTTCACCATCCAAGGAGTGCCCAGCTAGTTCCAGCCATTGTCCTGATCACAAACATTTAGGTAAGAATGCCATGCTTGTCCCTTGAGTCAGACTTTCATCCTCTTCAATCCAACCCGTTCATTCACTTGTGAGTTCAGCAGTCACTGAACATCTACTCTGTGCTAGGCAATATGCTAGATGCCAGTGACACAAAGCCAATAGGACAATATTCTGACTACGACAAAGTCAGACTTGAGTAGATAGCATGTGCTGTAACCAAGCTTAACGGGCACACAGGGGAGAGCATTCAAAAGCGGACCCAGGAAGGCAGGGAAAGCAAGGAAGAATGCTCAGAGGCTGTGATACTCGCCCTAAAAAAATGGGAGCAATTTAGATCATAAACTCATGGAAATATACTCTAGGTAGAAGAAAGGCCAGTGCAATGCACATAGGTGAGGAAGAGCATCATATATTCTGGCAGCCTCAAGGATCTCCACTTGACTGGAGTACAGTGTGCAAGGGTGAGTGTCAGGAGATAATATTGCAAGAGTATGTCCCAAATTATGTTACATGGACTACCAGCACTCTGAAATTATCCCTGGATTAAGAAGAGATTTCTTGCCCACATCACTCTGGGAAATGCTATGTAGAGCATACGCATCTCTTGTGGAGTGATAGTGCACACTAGCATATTGAAGGCCTGCAGGAGGAAAACAGCCACTCTCTCCCTTTCCCCTGCTATTCTTAGAAACACACATTGAAAAAAATACTGAACCAGAGAAGTGGGGAGGATCCAGAGGATAAAGACCTGTGTATTAAGCTAAGGAATTTTCTCTTTGCCCTGAAAGCTCTTTGGAACCTTGATAGCTTTCAAACAAAGAAGCCTCATGATAAGGGCTGTGGTTTAGAAAAAACCACTCTGGCACCACTAAAGAGCCTGGAGGAAAAACAGTAGAAGAGGAAACAGAAAATAGTACTCAGGAGGCTGTGACAGGACTAGAGAGTAGCAGAAATGTGGCCCTAAAACAAAAACTAAGGAAGCAGAAGTGGGATTAAGATGGTGGACTAGAGAATTTGACCCAAAGCAGACTTGGTGGCTTAGTCTACGTAATAGTGATGGATACAAATGTGGTGGAAATCAGGACGAAGTGTGTGAGAGAGAACTCTCTAACATGTGTCTCAGTTTCTCCCTAGGGTCATGGGACAGGAGAAAGCATGCTTTGAACAAAATGTAATAAATGGAGTTGCGGACATATCTCACACGTGATAGGAAAAATGAGTCTGAAGCTCAGCAGAGAGATATAAATGGACAATACAGACCAGGAAGGCATTAGAATACAGTCACATATGAAACCATGGCCTTAGATGGGAAATACATCACAATGAGAATAGAGGTTCAGGGCATAACCCTGGGTAATACCGAAGTTTGGCCAACAATAGTAAATCTACAAAAGTGGTAAGACGTGGCCACAGAGAACATTTGAAAACCCCAAAAGAGAAATGTCAAGGAAGCTAAAAGAGAAGCACGTGAAGATACCAGGTGCAGCCACTGGGATTAAATACCAAAGAGATCCAATGAGTGTGAACAGGAATATATCTATTGGCTTTGGCAAAATGTCACTAATCAGAGGGAAGCTGTCCTTCCAAGAGCTGACAGAGAGAGGGTGATTAGGACTGAATAAAATTTTGGTATTTGGGCTTTGACTGTTTTGGCTTTCGCCTGGGAAATAACTGAGTCTGTTTATTCTATGTTGAGAGTCAAAGGGAGGTACTGAGGGGGATGTCAGTGAGAAGGGAGGTTAAAGAAAATAGAGAGGGGTGGCTAACAGAGGGGTCTGGGGAAGCAGAAGGGATAGAATGCACAGTACAGAGCTGGAAAGGAGGAAAGCCCCTTAATCCTCTTACATTTTGGTGTAGGAGGCAGAGGAGCTTGAAGGCAGCAAGGGAGGAATCTGAGAATACACTCACCCAATGGCTTTAACCTAACCAACGTCAGGTTTTGAAAGGCATGAAAGGATCTGAGACAGAAGATTGGGTTTCAGAGGAGAATTAGTTCATCACCTGAATCACAAGAAAAGGAAGATTCTGGCAATGTCAAATCTGCATTTAAAGCTTCTCAAATTAAAATCAACTCAATATAGAAAAATGTCAATATTAGTGTTAAAATAGATGAGCACAATTATCAAGGTGAAGTCCATCAGATTTAAATATGTGGCTATTTATGTCATGCATATGCATTTTCCATGCACCTTTTTAAAATAGGAACTTTTCCTTTGGTGTGTAGATTTGGGGAAATGTAAACATCAAAGCTCAAACTTTCCTTTTATCTTTTCCCCCTCGAATCTGGGATCTTTTAAAGGTTTAAGAAAACCACAAATAATATAGAGACAATATTTTTATTTACTATTCTTATTAATACTACTTTCAAATTTCTATGTAATGAAGTGTTATCAATTATTAGAGTAATAATGTTTCTTCATTTTCACCATTGATTTCTTTTAAAGTCTCTGAGATAATTAAAAAAATTAAGATATTGACTAAATGGGTTCAGTGATGGGATGCATAAGACCATCTAACACTGCAGCAGAAACCTAATCAACCAAGTGGATTCTTACACCATGGCCTGAAGACAAAAAAAAAATCCACACCTGGAGTAAAAATGCTAAGCCCATTGAGATGCTATTTTTGGTTCCTTGATTATGGTAAAATATCATCAGTGCATGTTTTTCAAAGAAAAATGAAATGCACACAGTATGAAGGCAAATCAAGAAAGCTGGAGCTTCTAAAATTGACGATAGACTCCACTACCACCACAGCTTCTCCTCTGTCCTTAGAAGATGCGATGCTTCATTCCAAGGCAGAATGACGTTGGAAACTGAATCAGAGAGCTTCACACCCTGGGAACCCAAGCATACGAGAGAAGTCTAAAGAGCCATTGGTCTGGTCTTAGAAAGACCAAGGGCTTAAGAAAATCTTCAAGGCTCCCCAATGCAGGTCAGTTCATCTTTCCTACAAATCCAGATTCTGACACAACCAAAAACAATCATTACAATCCTACTTCTTTGTTTAACTGAATGTGTCCTCTTGACTATTTTGATAGCAATATTTATTTAATTTATTGTCTATCCCATACTTCATTCACAATTCATAAGGGAGTTAACTATTTATAGAAAAACCTTTAGAATAAAAGAAATACTCATTATTTAATTCATCGGGCTTGTAAATCCACATTTCTTGTACTCTGTTAGGGTTGTAGAAAGATAGGCTTGCTTGTAATTATAGTTCCTAGGAGCCAGGCATCATGCTTTTGTGTTTAATTTTTATTAACGTCATTTAACTTGCACTAAAGTTTTTTCAAGACTATCCACTTCCAGTATCAATAAAAAGGCTGGAGAACTGGTTTGAAAAAGTTGGAAATCATGAAATTCCAGGCAGCCAGAAGTGGAGCCCAAATCATGCCTTACATAAGGTCTGGATAAGCTTATAAAAGCCACGATGTTGTGGCTGTCATTGCTGTTGTTCATTGCACATTATCCTTGGTAGAACTGACACCATGGCCAATACTGAATAAGGGATGCTGCTACTATGATACCCTGGAACTTAACCCAGGGTACCACTGCGACCACCACATAAATACTTCCCAGCCATTCTCTTCTAGCAACATCACAGGCTGCAGACTCAGTACTCAGTAAGGACATCTGATGGGCTGGGCAAGTTCACTTGCACACCCTCCAGCAGCTGAGGAGATGGGAAATGAAATATATGCCTCCCTTCAGCTTTCCTGAGATTTTTCCCCAAAGCAGGAAAGATAGGTGGATGCTGGGCAGCTAATCCCAACAAATATCCACAAAAGGGTAGCAATCTGCACCCAATAAGTATTTAAAAACTGTTCTTGGGAATGATATAGAAATATCTTTTTGCATTTAAAAAAGTGGATAGGAATTTTGTTGCAGAAAACTGTGTGAGAAACCATGCTAGTTCTCTTTGTTTTTTAATGCCTCAAATGTATTTCTAAATAATGTTGCATAGAGATGTTGATTGTATGGACACTTTTTGGAAGAGAAATAAAGGCCAATTTTCACCTCCTGAGCCATCTTCATAATTTTCACATTAGGGAGAAAATAAAAACACAGTAACTGTATTGGAACACAGGTTTTAATGAGCTAATGTATAATAAATTGGCCTCCGTGGAGCCTGAATAGAAAGAACATGGTGTGACTATGGCACTCTCTGTTCTATCTCTACTCTTTGAGGCTTTGAGACCTAAGGAAGGCTTCTGCAGAGAGGACACTCAGGAGCCGCGTTTCCCCCAGCCAGCCTCAGCGCAGATTAAGGAAGGAGGAACTATGTTCATTCAAAGAAAGAGAAGTCACAGCTCTTTGAATGTCCCTGCATGCTTGAGTTCATTCGTTCATTCATTCATTATTTACTTATTTATGAATTAAATGTGTTCTACATGTTGTGCATAATGTCATAGGCTGGTGAGCAAGATGGACAGGGTCCTTCTTTTCCCTCTGATGTTTTTCTTTTTGGAAATATCTGGCCCCTTCCTACAGACACTGATATGAGTTTCTTTGGAAGAGCACACAATGCTCCCTAATGCAGTGAGGACAGATGAGGCAAATGTCTGTCCATCGGTAGAGTTAGAGTCAGGAGAATGCTAGATTCAACCCTGAGGTGCTCTTGCCCATGACTTAGTCTACCAAAGGTCTCCTTTTTCTTTTCTCTGGTCAGGTGATAAATTCACACATCAGGTCAGAAAGACAGAAACAACTTTTAAAATTCAAGTTGCTTATATGAACAATCCATTCACCTCTGAGAGCTTGTGTAGGTTAAGAAGATATGCAGTCCAATCAATTCAGAACACTTTTGGTCCCATCTGCCAGTTCGCACCCTCCTCATAAACTGTCCTTGCACACTCTTTGTATGCTGATGACTCTGGATTAAAATGACTCTTACAGGATGAGAGAAAGGTGTTGTGAGGCATCCATAGTTTCTTCTTTAGAATCTTTTTTATTAGATAATTATCATCTTTGAATGACATTTTTTAAATGTCTTTAAGGACTTTGTGCTGTACCACACACTAATCAAAACACATTAGTCACTGAAAGCAGAACTCATATTCAAAAGTAGTCTACACTTACATGGATTTGCTACAGGAAAGGGCAATGAAGCAAAGTACAAAAAAAAGCAAGAAAACTGACCTACAGTATAACACAAAAAACTAAGCTAAGCTAAACTAAAGTAATAATAATGATGATATTGACTGCTAACATTTATTGAGGACTTCCTACATTCCAACATTATCCTAAATTGTTGGTTTTATTACTTTATCTTCCTACAAACCTATCAGGAATACAGTGAAGGTAAGCTGTGCATTGTATTCCATCTGCTGGGGTTGGAAGGTTGGGACCTTCTGTTGAACCACAGGTTTGGTGGAGGCAGTGGTATTTTAACCAATATGGGCTTAGAGGATGGTGCTGTGCCAGGCACAGGGATATGGAAAGCAGAAGAGACAGAAATGGTGAGCATGAACTGTCTTTGACTGAAAAGAAAAAGAAGGTAAAACTAGGCAGTACAGGGAGCCCAACTATGCTTTGAGACAAAGGGAAGAAAAAAATTTCTATGCAGAAAGTGATGAGGATTCACTGGACTCAACCAGAAGAGAGACCTGCGAGGCATCAAATGAAGAGAGAAATGCAGCCAGTGTACTTGCTGGGGAGGCGAGAATGCTGTAGTGAGGGGCTAAGGTTTCCAGGGCCCAGGTGGGGGAAATCAGAACATAGGCATAGATGTGGCTCTGTGATCCAATGGAAAAAGAATAGAAACTGGGATGTTAGAACCAGCAGGCTAACATGACAGATTGGACGTGGGTGGAGAAAAAATAAAAAAATAAAGACGGCACCAAGGCAGAATAGGAAAGAGGGACTTTGGTGTCTGCAGCAATGTGTGTATAGAGCTGTCTTTTCTCTGTTCGCTACTCTTCTTAATCTGATCCTGTACCAATAGCAACCACTCGAATTTTCAAAACATCCTAGCACTCTCCTCTATATATGCTGACCTTGTCATTGCTAGCATTTCTCAGATGTCATGTTGCATCGGCAACTGCCATTCCCTGCTCCTTGTTATTTCCTTCAAATCCTAATACCCAAAGTTCATTCGGCCAGATTCTCCCCTCCTCAGAAGGATGCAGACCTTAAGGCTCAGAATGGTTCAGGTGGCTGCAGAGTTCACTGTTAGAGCAACTCGCAGCCCAAGCAGCCAAGCATGTCTCAGCAGTGCCTGCACATTCAAACAGCCCAGCTGAGAAGGAATGAGAAGCAGGAGGCCAAGAGGTTTGGAGTAGACTGAATAACAGTCCCTAAAGGTATCCATGCTCCAATCCCTGGGATCTGTGGACATTACCCTATTTGGCAAAAAGACTTTGGAAATGTGCTTAAGGTAAGGATGGAGATTATCCCTGATGATCCCTATGGATCCTAATTGCCACCACAGTGTCTTTATAAGAGAGAAGGAGAGGAAGCTTGAGTACAAAGAAGGAGAAGACAGGCGATGACAGAAGCAGAAACTGGAGTGATGATGCTGCAAACTAAGAAATGCTGCAGCCATCAGAAGCTGGAAATGACAAGGCATCAGAAGCTTGGAGATGACAAGCCATCAGAAGCTGGAAATGACTCTTCCCTGGAGCCCCAGAAGGAACCACCCTTCCCGACATTTGGCCTGTAACTCCCTAAGACTCATTTAGGACTTGTGGCTTCCAGAGCTTTAAGACAATCAATTTCTGTTGTTTTCATCAGCAACAGGAATTGTATACTATGTTCTTCCCTCAACTGGCCTGGACAGAGAGGCCCAATCATTAAAGAAAAGACCCCTCTTACCATGTCAATATTGATCCAAAGGGGCACCATCTTTCACATTTTCCTCAAGAACCCAAAGTAATGCATATATTTACCTATTTTCAACAGGGCCCTGAATAATCTTAATCTTACAAGCCTTCTTTCATCCCTTCTATTCCCCAACCCCAAGTACTCAACTGTCTAGTATCCCCACCCCCCACATCTGTTCTGCTCTTCCCCAGTACCCTGCCCTTGCTCATGCAGGAACTCCAGCAAGAACTGTCCTATCCCTTGTTTTTCATTCTTAAAATGCCAATCAACCCTCAGAGACAGCAGAAAACTGACTTCTTCTCCAATCCTTCCTTCCATCTACAAAACGTGTTGCTCTCTCCTTTGCATCCCCATGGCTTGAGAACATTGAGCACGAATCACATCTAATTCATTATTTATGTACCAGATGGTGAGCTCCTCATGTCCTCCTTCTCAGCAAAATGCCTGCTATGTTTGGGCATTAAATGGACAGTTGTACTTGATGTGTGAGTGAAAGAAGCCATGAGACTGTCTTCTCTCCCTTTTTTTTTTTTTTTTTTGTCCCCCATGCCCACATTCCAAGCTCTGCATTTAATTCTTAACTTCCCCATTTTAAAAATGAGTTCATATGCCCTAGGGGTATCTTTAAGTTAAATGAAAAATGATTTTCTTAAATGTAGTTTAACAATTACCACTACATTAAAAAATAAATAATCATCATTCTAACTATTAATAGCTTATTTGCATCCCACTATAATTGATTCAAAAGAGACTACTATTTTAGACTTTACCCTCTAAGAATTTACATTTGGAAAGGGCACAGTGATGGGACAGACTATTTACTGGGGTCAGAGCAGAAGGGTTCATCAAAAACTACAGGATCAATATGGGTGAACTTTAAAAACCAAACCCTGAGACAGAGCCAAGACTTACAAAGGAGCCACTATCTGCTATCTTCTTCCCCAACTCCCTGCCAGCTAACAAGATGGTGCTGGTCCAGAGCCTAGGTCTTTCTGTTGTAGAATCTGAAGAATAGTTGGAGAGGTATAGAAGAAGAGATTAAGAAGAAACCTGCAAGTGTAATCAGAGATTTCACAACATGTATAATAAAGGGCTCAGGCAGGGTGGGGGCAGAGGGAAGAAAACCCTGTGAGGCTGAGCTGTGAGGGAAGGTTTGGAGTTTGCTATGGGAAAGGCTGCAGGGTCTAGAAGAATTGAAAAGGGGAGGCCAAGGTGGCTTCAGATCCCCTTGACAGTATTTTTAAAAGATGCAGGTTAAAAAATTGATTTTCTTGTTATTTATATTTTGATACCTAATTGAACTTCTCCAACTTGACCTCTTTTAAAAACAACAACAACAAGAAGGAAAAAAAAAAAAAAAAAAAAACACCAGCATCACCCTAATACCTAAACCAGGAAAGGACATAACCAAAAAAGAAAACTACAGACCGATATCCTTGATGAACATAGATGCTAAAATCCTTAACAAAATACCTTCTAATTGAATCAAACAGCACATCAAAAAGATAATCCACCATGATTAAGTGGGTTTTATACCAGGGATGCAGGGATGGTTTAATATATGCAAATCAATAGATGTGATACACCACATAAACAGAATTAAAAACAAAAATCACATGATCATTTCAATACATGCAGAAAAAGCGTTTGACAAAATCCAACATCCCTTTATGATTGAAACTCTCAGCAAAATTGGCATATAAGGGACATGCATTAATGTAATGAAAGCCATCTATGACAAACCCACAGCCAACATAATACTGAATGGGGAAAAGTTGAAAGCATCCCCTCTGACAACTGGAACAAGATAAGGATGCCTACTCTCACCACTCCTCTTCAACATAGTACTGGAAGTCCTAGCCAGAGCAATCAGACAAGAAAGAAATAAAGGGCATCCAAATCAGTAAAGAGGAAGTCAAACTGTCACTGTTTGCTGACAATACGATTGTTTACCTTGAAAACCCTTTCTGGACTCTTCCAGAAAGCTCCTAGAACTGATAAAATAATTCAGCAAAGTTTACAAGATTAATATACACAAATCAGTAGCTCTTTTATACACCAACAGCAACCAAGAGAAGAATCAAATCAAGAACTCAACCCTATTTACAATAGCTGCAAAAAAATAAAATAAAATACTTAGGAATATACCTAACCAAGGAGTTGAAATACCTCTACAAGGAAAACTATGAAACACTGCTGAAAGAAATCATAGACAACAAAACAAATGGAAAAACATTCCATGCTCATGGATGGGTAGAATCAATATTATGAAAATGACCATACTGCTAAAAGCAATCTACTAATTCAATGCAATCCCCATCAAAATACCATCCATCATTCTTCACAGAATTAGAAAAAACAATTCTAAAATTCACATGGAACCAAAAAAGAGCCCACATAGCCAAAGCAAGACTAAGCAAAAAGAATAAATCTGGAGGCATCACACTACCTGATTTCAAACTATACTATAAGGCCATAGTCACCAAAACAGCATGGAACTGGTACAAAAATAAATACATAGACCAATGGAACAGAATAGAGAACCCAGAAATAAACTCAAATACTTACAGCCAATTGATCTTCGACAAAGCAAATAAAAACATAAAGTGGGGAAAGGTGCCCTTTTCAACAAATGGTGCTGGGATAATTGGCTAGCCACATGTAGGAGAATGAAACTGAATCCTTGTCTCTCACCTTATATACAAAAATCAGCTCAAGATGGATTAAGGACTTAAACCTAAGACCTGAAACTATAAAAATTCTGGAACATAACACTAGAAAAACCCTTCTAGACATTGGCTTAGGCAAGGATTTCATGACCAAGAACCCAAAAGCAAATGCAATTAAAAAAACGGTAAATAGCTGGGACCTAATTAAACTAAAGAGCTTTTGGACGGCAAAAGGAACAG
The DNA here is from genome assembly GCF_028858775.2 of Pan troglodytes. Classification (NCBI taxonomy): domain Eukaryota; kingdom Metazoa; phylum Chordata; class Mammalia; order Primates; family Hominidae; genus Pan; species Pan troglodytes. Next base: position 33,703,835 of record NC_072412.2, read on the forward strand.
TCAGCAGAGAAAACAGACAACCCACAGAGTGGGAGAAAATCTTCACAATCTATACATCTGACAAAGGACTAATATCCAGAATCTACAATGAACTCAAACAAATTAGTATGAAAAAAAACCAATTCCATCAAAAAGTGGGCTAAGGACATGAATAGACAATTCTCAAAAGAAGATATACAAATGGCTAACAACATATGAAAAAATGATCAACATCACTAATGATCATGGAAATGCAAATCAAAACCACAATGCCGTACCACCTCACTCCTGCAAGAATGGCCGTAATCAAAAAACAGTAGATTTGGATGCAGTGAACAGGGAACACTTCTTCACTGCTGGTGGGAATGTAAACTAGTACAGCCACTATGGAAAACAGTGTGGAGATTATTTAAAGAACTAAAAGTAGAACTACCATTTGATCCGGCAATCCCACTATGGGTTATCTACCCAGAGGAAAAAAAGTCATTATACGAAAAAGATACTTGCACATGCATGTTTATAGCAGCACAATTCGCAATTACAATACAGTGGATCAACCCAAATGCCCATCAATCAATGAGTGGATAAAGAAATGGTGATATACATATATATAGATAGATAGATGATGAAATACTATGCAGTCATAAAAAGGAATGAATTAACAGCATTTGCAGTGACCTGGATGAGATTGGAGACTATTATTCTAAGTGAAGTAACTCAAGAATGGAAAACCAAAGGTCGCATATTCTCACTGATATGTTGGAGCTAAGCTGTGAGGACGCAAGCAAAAGCATAAGAAAGATTCAATGGACTTTGGGGACTTGAGAAGAGTGGGAGGGGGGCAAGGGATAGAAGACTTCAAATACAGCGCAGTGTCTTCTGATCAGGTGACAGGTGCACCAAAATCTCACAAATCACCAATAAAGAACTTACTCATGTAACCAAATACCACCTGTATCCCAATATCTTATGGGAAAAAAAGTGGATATAATCAGTGAAAACTAAAAAAAATTTAAAAAACCAGAAGCCCTTGAGTTATATAAGAAAACAGAAAATTTGTTATTACTAACTTTGTGTAAGCAGAGCAGTTCAAGAACTTTCTTGGGCTCCAAAAATCTCACTCCACAACATGATGCCAGCAACCATCACATGCGTAGTACATCTCTTTCAAGGTCAATATCTTAATTTGCTCCTCTTTAAACAGAATTATCCCAGGTTCCTGATTTGATAGTGCAGTTCCAGGTTCTTGATCCCAGCCTTATATTCTAACTACTGCCTTTAAAAATAGACATGTGGATCAATAAAGCAGAATACAGAATGCAGAAATAAAGCCTCATACCTACTGCCAACTAATCTTCAAGAAAGTCAGTACAACAAGAACATTCACTGGGGAAATGACACCCTAAGGGTGTGGGTAAAATTGGATTGACATATGCAGAAAGTGCTACTGGACCCCATCTCTCACCATACACAAAAATTAATTCAAGATAAATTAAAGCTTAAATGTCGGACCTGAAACTATAAAAATACTAGAAGACAGTTCAAGGAAAACTCTTTTGGACATTGGTTTTGTCAAAGAATTCATGACAAGGCCTCAAAAGCAAATGCGCTGAAAACAAAAATAGACAAATGGGACTTAATTGAACTAAAAATCTCCAGAGCAAAAGAAATCATCAACAGAGTGAACAGATCACCTACAGAATGGGAGAAAATATTTGCAAACTATGCATCCAACAAAAGACTAATATCCAGAACCTACAAGGAACTCAAACATCTCAACAACAACAACAAAAAATAACCCCATTTAAAAGTGGGCAAAGGACATGAGCAGGTATTTTTCAAAAGCAGACATACAAGTGGCCAGCAAATAGATGGAAAAATGTGCAATATCACTAATCATCAGAAAAATACAAATCAAAACCGCAATGAGATGCCATCTTACATCAGTCAGAATGGCTACTACTAAAAATTCAAAAAAAGAATAGATGTTGCCAAGGATGCAGAGAAAAGGGAACATATACACTGTTGATGGGAATGTAAATTAGTACAACCTCTATGGAAAACAGTATGGAGATTTCTCAAAGTACTAAAAATGAAACTACCATTCGATCCAGCAATCTCACTACTGGATATATACTTAAAAAGAAATCAATACACCAAAAAGATATCTGCACTCAAATGTTCATTACAGCACTATTCACAAAAAAAAAGATATAAAATCAACCTAAGTGTCCATCAAAAGATGGTTGGATAAAGAAAATGTGATTATATATATATATATATATATATCTCCATGGAATATATATATATATCTCCATTGAATATATATATATCTCTCCATTGAATATATATATATCTCTCCATGGAATATATACATACACATACACACACACACACACACACACACATAGGAGATTGGTCAGGGTGGTGGGAAAAGTTATAAGCAAAGACACAAACCTTCTAGGAAGGCTGGGAGGTTTTGCAAAGCTTCAGGAGAGAATAAAAGCTGAAGGCACTTAATTATCTCACCCTGAAGCAGAGGGCGAGAAGTAGGTGCAAGGGAACATAAGGCACTTTATCTAGATAAGTTTATTTACTTATGTTGTCCGGACACCAACCTTTGATCATCTGCACTCAACACTGCTCCCTGCAAGGGGGGACAACAATATTAATAATCCACAGGTTGTGCTGGCTCCAGGCCTTTGACATTAAATCCATACTGAATAAATACAAGCAGGTCCAGCTTATTGAGGCTGCAGTCTCGTCAGCGGCATTGAACCGTGCAGTCCCCTAGCCATGCTCTCAGGCAAGATACTTGTGTCTGCGTACTTCTTTCATCCATTGCTCAGCCAGAGTCTGTGGGACAGACTCAGCACATACACACCATGGAATATTATTCAGCTATAAAAATGAATGAAATCATATAGTTTGCAGCAACATGGATGGAACTAGATTCCATTATCTTAAGTGAAATAATGCAGAAACAGAAAGTCAAATACCACATGTTCTCACTTATAAGTGGGAACTAAATAATGTGTACACATCGAAATAGAGAGTGGAGTAATAGACATTGGAGACAAGGAAGTGTGGGAAGGGGTGAGAGATGAAAAATTACTGCATGGGTATAATGTACACTATGTGGGTGGTGGCTATGCTAAAAACCCAGACTTCACTACTACACAATATATCCATGTAACAAAACTTACTTATACCCTCTGAATCTATAATTTGTGAAAACTGCATTCAAATTTAACTTTTTGCTGCTTTTCAGAACTGCTCTCTGGCTTCCTTACCTCTCTGACGGGCTGTCACCCTCGTGCATTCAGCTGCTTAAGATTGACCTGGATTCTTCCTCAATCAGGGCTAACCTTGGCCCAGAGACTCAATATCAAGAAATAGTTCAAGTCAAAGTTATCCTCAGTAAGAAGAATAAAATTGGAGGAATTACAATACCTAACTTTAAGTTATACTACAGTGCCATAGTAATCAAATGACATGGTACTGGCATAAAAGCTGACATATAGATCAGTGGAACAGAATAGAGAACCCAGAGATAAACCTATACATCTACCATGAACTCATTTTTGATAAATGTCCCAAGAATATACATTAGAGAAAGGAGAGTCTCTTCAATAAATGGTGCTGGGAAAACTGGATATTCATATGCAAAAGAAAAAAACTAGACCCCTATCTCTTGCCATATACACAAATCAAATCAAAATGGATTAAAGACTTAACTCTAAGACCTCAAACTATGCAACTACTATAAAAAGAAATCGGGGAAACTCTCCGAGACTTTGGACTGCGCAAAGATGTATTTAGTAATATCCCACAGGTACAGGCAACCAAAGCAAACATGGACAAATGGGATCATATCAAGTTAAAAAGCTTCTGCACAGCAAAGGAAACAACCAACAAAGTGAAGAGAAAACCCACAGAATGGGAGAAAATATTTGCAAACTGCTCATCTGACAAGGGATTAATAACCAGACTATATAAGGAGCTCAAACAACTCTATCAGAAAAAATAATAATAATCCAATTTAAAAATCGGCAAAAGATTTGGATAGACATTTCTCAAAAGAAGACATACAAATGGCAAGCAGGTATATGAAAAGGTGTTCAACATCGCTAATCAATCATCAGAGAAATGCAAGTCAAATATACAATGAGATATCATCTCATCTCAGTTAAAATGGCTTTTATTGAAAAGTCGGGCAATAACAAAGGCTGGCAAGGATGTGGAGAAAAGGGAACCCTCCTCCTACACTGTTGGTGGGAATGTAAACTAGTATGACCACTATAGAGAACAGTTTGGAGGCTCCTCACAAAAAACAAAACTAGAGCTATCGTGCTATCCAGCAAACTCGCATGGATCTATACACCCAAAATAAAGGAAATTAGTATATTGAAGGGATAGCTACACTCCCATGTTTATTGCAGCACTATTCACAATAGCCAAGATTTGGAAGCAATCTAAGTTTCCATCAATAGACAAACGGATAAAGAAAATGTGGTACATATACACAATGGAGTACTTCAGCCATAAAAAAAGGATGAGATCCTGTCATTTGCAACAACATGGATGGAACTGGAGGTCATTACGTTAAGTGAAATAAGCCAGACACAGAAAGACAAACATCACATGTTCTCACTTATTTGTGGGAGCTAAAAATTAAAATAATTGAACTGATGAAGAAAGGGAGTAGAAGGATGGTTACTAGAGGCTGGGAAGGGTAGTGAGGGGGTGGGATGGTGGGGATCAATGGGTACAAAAAAGAAGCTAAAAGAATGAATAAGGCGTAACATTTGCTATCGCAATAGAGTGACTATGGTCAAAAATAATTTAAGTGTACATTGTAGCTAAAAGAGTATAACTGGATTGTTTGTAATACAAAGGAAAATGCTTGAGATGATGGATACCCAATTTTACATGATGTGATTATTACACATTGTATGCCTATATCAAAATATCTCATGTAATCCATAAATATATACACCTACTTTGTGCCCACAAAATTTTTTTCTTTTTTTTTTTTTTGAGACAGATTCTCGCTCTGTCACCCAGGCTGGAGTGCAGTGGCGCGATCTCGGCTCACTGCAAGCTCCACCTCCCGGCTTCACGCCATTCTCCTGCCTCAGCCTCCTGAGTAGCTGGGAGTACAGGCACCTGCCACCACGCCCGGCTAATTTTTTGTATTTGTAGTAGATATGGGGTTTCACCGTGTTAGCCAGGATGGTCTCGATCTCCTGACCTCGTGATCTGCCCGCCTTGGCCTCCCAAAGTGCTGGGATTACAGGCTTGAGCCACTGCGCCCAGCCAAATTTTTTTAATTAAAGTTAAAATTTAAAAAAGAAGCGATTTTGATAATGTGGATATTTTAATTAATCAAGGACAGCCTCATGAAGGGGAGAGAATCACAACTATTTGAATGAAAGCATGGAAATCTTCAAGAGAGATTACAACACAACTTGAAGGTAATTTTTTAAATCTGGGCTTGCATTTGCATGGGTGCCTAGAAGTAGGAATGAATTGAGAAGGGGGCTCTGTGCAAGCTTGCTTTATAATGACTGCAAAAGCCAGTGGGGTGGAAATGCTCAGAAAGAATTCACACTCTGGTCTCTTTGGAAGTGGGACTTTTCCTTGATTGACTTGCATTCCAGTCCTCTTTGGGATCTTTGCTCCTTAGCTAAGAGAGCAGTAGGTGAGCCCCATTTTTCTTCACTCTCAAAAACGGCAAGGGATTAATTAATCCAAGAGCTGGATTGTCTTTGGGTCTGGTTGAAAGAGATAGCAGGCTGGAGAAAGTGCAGCAGCTGTCTCCATTTTTCTACAGAACTTTTGCTGGAACAATTTTTTCCCTTTCTTTTTATTTAAAATTTTTGCCAAAACACTGCTGCTCTGCCTGCCCATCCTTTAGCCAGGCATTTTGTATGAGAGTGATTGAAGTGGGCAATTATATTCTCCTCTTAGCTCCTCTTCATTTTCCTTTGGTAGACATTTATTTCTTCGTGGTGCAGCAAAATGCATTTTTCAACAGAGGGTGACTCATTTTTTTTCCTATTTGGATTCCAGATAGATCATGGAGAGAGATATGTGTGTTTTCCTGATACACTGATTATTTTTGAGAGGAAAAAAGAAGCATTTTGATTAGCTGGCATGACACAGAAAAACATGAATATTCCCTTCTTCATGCCATCTTAAAGGGCTCCTGCCCCCGGTACTTCACAAGTAACATAGAAAAATGTTCAAAACCATGTTTCCAAATATCCTAATTACTTGCCATCTACATTGAACTTTCAGCTGAATGTAAATACCTCATCAAAGTATTCACTCATCTTTAATTTTGTCAATAATTTTGCCAAAATGTAAATTCTCTACCCAATCCACAGGTGCAGAAGTGCTAAGTCAATGTTCTCCCTCTAACTCCACATTTTCTTGTTCCTTTTCTTCTCACATCCACCAATACTTGCTCCCCTTAACTGCCAGAACATTCAGTGCAAATGGTATGTTGTTGTGTGGATACATTCAAAGGCTGCTCGGGAAAACTAAGGAGATAACTAGAACTTGCCCACCCCAACCCCCAAGGCACTCTGACATCTGAAATCACCCTGAGAGATTTCAGAAACTTTCCTGCTGAGACCAGAGCATATGTCATGAATTTGCTCTGGCTTTAGTATCCTTCATTTCCTAATCTCCTTGGAGAACCAGCAAATGAGACTTAAATTTAAATCTAATAAGCTAAACAGGTATTTCCATCTTAAATTCCTAGGGCCAGCTTCATGAAATTGTAGAGGAGAGGCTCCTTGCATATCATTTGATCTTCTCTCAGCAGAGTTGGCCGGTCATGCCATCCTGAGTTTCAGGAAAGAACCACGTGAAGAAGAAGGTGATTTGGCTAAGTCTTTGCATCGTCATTTCAGCACCAGATGCTGCTTGTATGTTCACACTGTGTAAATGTCTGTATCCCTGTCTTCAGTACTCTCTCGTGGTCTGTTGGAGGCACCTGTTCGAAGGTCATTACTGAAGCCTGTATAGAGAGGGCAGTGCTCCGTCACATGGAAATGTCCTTCAGGTTCTCTGAGGCTGGCAGAAAGCTCATGGAATGCTAAAAATATATATTAATAGAGAACTTTCCTTCCTTCCTGGGAAGATATCATTTTGCAACTGAAATTACACAAAGACTACTGATGGAGTGAATTTCTAATATCAGCCTGACTCCCTCTTGTAACCACCCTACCCAGGGCTGCCCCATCTTCTAAAATCAGTCATTCTGTTGTTCAGAAAATGTAAACCAATTTAAATTAGGCACAAACTAAACAATTGCTAAGGTACATCTGCTGTCAAAATTATTCTGAAGGTAAATAGTGCCCAACACAATGCTTTGCCTGGAAGACTTTTGATAAACATGATTGAATCAGCAAATATTTTTAAATAAATGAATATGAATGGTTTTTGCACCCATGCATGGTTTGGGTTATCTGTCACATTTGATTATTCTCACCATTTCTCCCTTCCATTGGTTAGGTCATTGGAAAGGTAGAGTAATCTGAATTTCCCTAAGAGCACGCAAAACGAGAATGAGAATTTCAGAAAGGAAAATGCATTCTCCACTTCACAAAATCTGTGCATCTTGTAGGGGCTTGTTCACATGCAAGGATAGATAACCCGGCAGGACAATCAACCTTAATATTCAGGAGGATCTGTACTTCTTAGTGGAAAGGGTGGGAAGGAATAACTTTTATTAAGTGCCTCTAATGTGTCTTTGCTTTCACATACATGATCTTACTTGTATGCAATCCAATCTTGGGAAGCATATAATATTTCCATTTTAAACATTAAAAAAGAACAACCTGAGACTCAGAAAAGTTAAGTAAGTGGAGGAACCATTCTATAAATAGCCCAGGAAAGAGCAAAGCTGGCAATATTCAGTGTTTGTGAAAAATGTTTGCAAACGGGCCACAGGTGCTTGCCTGAGTTCCTCATAATATTGCTTTATTGAGAGTTTCATACATCTGGGCACTGTTCTCAGTGCTTTACCTGAATTTGTTAATGGGGTATGTACTATATTGTTCCCATTTTATATGGGAGGAAATAGAGGGACAGAGAGATTCAGAAACTTGTCCCCAATCACATAAGCTTGGCTCCAGTGCACCAATCAATATTTAGGGGATCTGTGTCCTTTTCATCTCTCTCTCTCTCTCTGTCTCTCTCTTTCAAGGTCTCTAGGGGACAAGTGCTATTCCATAAAACTTTCTGCAAAGATACATATGTTCTGTATCTGCTGCACTGCTCAATATGGTGACCCCAGCCACGTGTGCCTATTGAGCACTTGAAATATGGTTTGTGCAACTGAGTAGCTGAATTTTTAACTTCACTTAATTTAAATTAATTTAAATTTAAATAGTCACATGTGGCTAGCAGCCATATTGATCAAAGATAGCAGCTGCAGAGACGCTGAAATAATAATCACTAATGTAAGAGCTAACATTTGTGGAGTTCATTCAAACTTCAGAACAACTCCATGTAGTAAGTACTATAATTATCCTTATTTTACAAATTCAGAAAATTTATTTTACAGAGTGCTATACTTTGGATATTTAACCCCTTCAAATCTCATGTTAAAATTTGATCTCCGATGTTGGAGGTGAGGCCTTACGGGAGATGTTCAGGTCATCGGGGTGGATCTTTCATGAATAGATTAATGCCCTTCCAAGTCCAGGAGGGAGGGAAGGAGGGAGTTCTTGCTCTCTTAGTTCCCAAGGGAGCAGCTGGTTGTTAAAAAAAAGCCTGGTATCTCCCCCGATCCTTGCTTGCTCTGCATGCACCATGCATTTGTTGTTGTTGTCATTGTTGAGGAGGCATATGGCCCAGTGTTAGCATTTATTTCACCCTCATGAACCTGGGAGGGAGGTAGCAGTGCTCCCCTTACAGAGAGGGTTAAGAAAGCTGCCTGATGGTACGAAGCCAGGATCAACCCAGGGTGGTGACAGGCCAGAGCCTGGGCTCCCAGCCATGAAGACCTTGAGTAAGGGGTGTATGGGGCTTGTCCAGAAGCCCAGAGACCCTAGAGTAGGCAGACACCTGGAGCACCAGGTCCAGGCAGGCTCAGTGCTTGATGACCAGGGGCTTGATCACCCATGAGAAGAGCAGTAGCTGCAGTCAGCTGGTGGAACCAGCATCATCGCCTCCCTGCCAATGTTCTCCTTCCACCAGCGTAGGAATCTGTGTCTCTCAAACACGGTGGTGATGTCCAAGATGCTTGGACTTCATCAGTTCCCCCAGGAGGTGAGATCGCAGTAGGTGAAGAGACATCACCCAGCTTCAGCAGGTGAAAGGTGTGGTTCTTAGTGAAGTTGAACTGGCGTATGTGCCAGGTCTCTTCCAAAAGTGGGCATGTGTCCTACAGGATCCCATCAAAGTGAACATCCAGCAAGGGGGTACCACTCTCTCCCACAGGCCTTTCAAGGGGACAACCTTGCATGGCTGCTGCTTGGCTGAGCCCTGGAGTTGCTGGAAGTCACCATCACTGCACTTGATGATCCAGTGTTCATTGATGGAGGCCTCCCACACCATAAGGCTGCAATGGCCACACTCAAGCCCACCTCCAGGACCCAGCCCCCTTTAAACGTGGTGGCAGCCACCAGCGTATGCATGTAATGGGCCCCCCAGGCTCCATCAGCAGCTCCCCTTCACTTTCTCCCAGGAGTGGAAGAAGCCAGAGCCCATACCAGAAGCAGATACTGGTGCCATGTTTCTTATACAGCCTAGAGACTCATGAGCCAAATACACCTCTTTTCTTTATATATTACCCAGCCTCAGATATCCCTTGGTAGCAATGCAATGGACTAAGAGACGAAATATGATTGAACTGCCTAATATCACACAGTAAAGGAAGTGGAATGCATAGACATAGAAATTAAGGTCTGGAAATTTTGATATAAGGGGAAAAAAAAGACACAGCAAAGATTCTTTGGCTGTGAAAGTAATTTTAAAGTGCTGGGACTGTGTCTGGTTTTGCCCACTATTTTATCCTCAGGGCTTGGCTCTTAGTAGTAGATGCTCAATAAAACCTTTTTAAATAAAAGAGTGAATAAATGCATAGTTATAGTCTTGTTCTATTATACAGAGAACTGTAGCCAATTGTCCTTCATCTTTGCTAAGAACAGCCTGGAAGATTTAGATTAGATGAAAAAACTTCCTGACACTGAAATGTGTTTCTGGAGGATATTAAAATCTATATTCTCAAAGTATGTAAAATAAGATTCCTCCTGATCAAAATGCAATGCATTTGATATGCTCCCACCTACAGATTAAGGGATTGATTAAGTTCATCCTTCATCCCTTTGAGATAATCGTTCACTTTTAAATGTAAAAGACCCTCTCCTAGCACATAAAGAAATAGCAAGCGTTTCCTGAACAAAAGCAATTTCTAAAAAGAAATTTTGCCAAACATGTTTCAATCAGAGAGTGAATCACAAACAGGGCACATTTGTTCCCTAATTCGAGGTCTGTTGGTTATGAAGGTTGTAGCACATCAGTTTGGGGTTATTCAAAACTGTAAATTTTACAATTCTTTTCATTTATAAAGCTGTTTAAAAACCTCAGTGGTTACCATCTAGTTTTAATGAGAGCTTTCCACATCCTTTGTGATCCTCAAAAACAATTACATGGTCATTTACTAATACTGACCTACAAAATTTAATGGACATTTTTAAGGAAATGGGGGCACTGCTATCAAAGCTGGCATCTCCTAAGTGAATGTGTTGCTGGCATCTTTCATCTCCCTGGTCTATGTTGTTTTTGGAACAAGGAGCACATCTGACCTGATCATGGTTATGCCCTCAGAGCTGGCATGTCATCTCCAGGGAACAGAGCTTCAATAAAACTTGTTGGATGAATCAATGAATGAATTATAAGGTGGCCAAATACATTACATTTTTCTCATTATTTTAAGGTAAAAAATCTGAGTCCAGGGTAAATTAAAATTTTGTCCACAGCCCCCAAATAAGACAAAAACAGAAGACTATATATAAAAAAGGATGAAATCTTCAGAAACAGCCTTATTACAATAGCTTTTCAATGTGACCCTCTTTGAGAAGCTTCTGAATCAGACAATGTCTGTCAGGAAACAAAGCACTTTCAGTGTTTCCGTGAATTTACCATTGGGTATTGATATCATAGATGATGAAGAGCCAAGGAGCCTATCAGGAAGGCAATGAAGAGACTGGCAAAGGCAAGAAGGTACTATCACTGCTAGAGAGATCCAGGGGGAAGGCTGTGTGACCAGAGTCAAGGAACAGGAATATCTGGAGAAAGCCTGCCCAACAAGAGCTGAAGCCATGTGGAGGAGACGCAGCAGCCACCACTGCAAATGCTACTCAAGGCAGAGAGACGGAGGAGGTGGAATGTGGCCTGTTTCCTCATTGGGCCCTTCGGTTTTCCACAGTGTCTTTCACTGGCCTTCTTGAAATCCAGGAAACAAGAGAGCTGGAAAATATTGGTCTCTGAGTTATAGCACAGGGCAGAGAAGGGCAGAAAATGCACCTGAAAGAAAACAGGAAAGTGACCTATATACCTTCTTTTAGGCCTTCTCCCTCCTGTGTACCGCATAGCATATTAAGTGGAAAATTATTATAACACTCATTGTATCACGTGGCTGTGTTTTGCTTACATATCCATCTCAACTTGTATCTCTTGCTTTCCCCAGCACCAGCACTGGCACATTGCAATTTTTGAACAAAAGATTTTTCAACTAATGAATAAATAGGTGATTAGATTTAATTCAATTTCAATGAATGTTTATTAGGTCATTATTAGGATATTGGGTCAGAATGTTCTAGTTGATTCTACATACATCACCTCCTTCATAGAGTATCCTGAAAGGCCCACAATTCACTCGCACATTCTTTCCCCTAACTGTCAAATTTTACCAATTAAAAAGTATTATCAGGCTGGATATGGTGGCTCATGCCTGTAATCACAGCACTTTGAGAGGTTGAGGCAAGAGGATCGCTTGAGCCCAGGAGTTCAAGACCAGCCTGGGCAACATAGAGAGATGGCAATCTCTACAAAAACTGAAAAAAAAAAAAAAAAAAAAAGCAGGATGTGGTAGTGCATGCCTGTGGTTCCCAGCTACTAGGCAGGCTGAGGTGGGAGGATCTCTTGAGCCTGTGAGGTTTAGGCTGTAGTGAGCCAAGATTGTGCCACTGCACTCCAGCCTGGGCAACAAAGTGAGACACTGTCTCCAAAAAAAAAGAAAAAGAAAAAAAAATTCACTATTTAGTGATGTGTGTGATGGCTCCCTTGACACAGATAGCTCATTTCCCATAGTGATAAATATTAAAATCCAGCATATATTAAACCTGCCATGATACAGGTCAGGTTCTGCCCTCCATGCTGTGTGGTCACCTGGGTGAAAACCATGTACCTGTCCTCAGGAGCTTACACTCTGCTGGGAGTGAGCAGCTAGGGATCGTTTTGATGTCTCTGCTGATTTAGGGGTATGCACAGGATGCTGTGGAGTCAAACTAGGGCAGTTCACATAGGCTGGGAATTCAGGGAGGCTTTCTGGAATCCCAGAAAAAAAGACTGAGTCAGGTAAAGAAAGATGGGGCCTGGCAGGGTGGCTCATGCCTATAATCCCAACACTTTGGGAGGCTGAGGCGGGCAGATCACCTGAGGTCAGGAGTTCAAGATCAGCCTGGCCAACATAGTATGAAACCCCGTCTCTACTAAAAATACAAAAAAAATTAGCCGGGTATGGTGGCGCGTGCCTGTAATCCCAGCTACTTTGGAGGCTGAGGCAGGAGAATCGCTTGAACCCGGGGGATGGAGGTTGCAGTGAGCCAAGATCATGCCACTTCACTCTAGCCTGGGCAAAAGAGCAAAACTCCATCAAAGAAAGAAAGAAAGAGAGAGAGAGAGAGAAAAAGAAAAGAGAAGAACATGCACACAGACAAAGTTGCAATAGAAGTTTCTGTCCATTATTGAGTTTGACCAGAGATGAAATGTAGACCCTGAGGCTGGGCCTTATCACAAAAAGTCATGAAAAGTCAACCTTTACTCTGAAGGCAATGGTGAGGCACTGATGAGCAGTAAGAAGAGACTCATAGATGAGATGTGCATGGCAGGTGGCTCACTCAGTCTGCAGCATGGAAGAGACAGATTTAAAGTAAAACTGAGATAGTCAAAGGTTATTGCAGATCCTACAGAAATGGGCAGACCAATACCCAAAACCCATGTCTACAAACATGTTCACTTCAGCATTGTTTCCAATAACACAAACCAGAAAACTAACTAAATGTTCATCTTTTAACATTTTTATTTTCTTTTCTCTATTTTTACAAGCCCACAAGTAACATCATGTATGTTTCTAAAATTTTTATGTCAAAAACTCACACTTTCAAATTCTTATGACTAAATGTGATTTTATATTCTCAATATCTGATTTAAACAGAGAGCTCTATGTGCAACCACTTTTTTCGCATTTCCTACTCTTCTTTTGTAACAGATGATTCACAATTATAATTGCTCAACAAGGATTCAAGTTCTACAATGCCCTAAATGCTGGATATGAAAGGCAATAGCCAAGGGTTGTGAAAGAGACAGGTAATCTGGCAGGCATCTCACCAAGCCCGGGGCTGCTTGTGGGATGAGGTTTTGGTGCAGAGACCCCAGCATCCTATGGTGCTCCTTGATCATAGAACTATAACTATTATTTCCCTGAGCTTTAAAAAAATCTGTTTTCTCAAAGTCTGGGGATATGGCTGATTAGACCTCACATTCCTTCCCTTGCAGTAATGATCTCTCAATGATGTGGCCACTTTCTCCTAAATTTTCATTAATTTCCTATATGATCAGAAGTAAGTTCTGTCTAGGTGACTGGAATTCTTTCCCAACTCAAAACTGAACTTGCTCTACATACTGAGAGAAATTTGTCAGCCAAAAAGTTAAACATTTATTAGGCATTCTGAAGATTGTGGCTGTCTTATCAATTTTGCATCTCTGGCATCTTACATGGCATTTGGCCCACAGTAGATGGTCAGTGAGTGGTTAGTGAATTCAGTAAATCAAGTGATATTTTCAAAAACACAATTTCTTCCCTGAATAGACAGACCTCCTTCCCCAAACATTTTATTCCTCACCTTGAGTCAATTTTGCATTTAAAAGTAATTTTCAAAATCTCTTGTTGCTGTCATCTGACAGGCAGGCTGGACATGTTGTGCTATATGCCACAATGATTCCAATGTTCTTAAGCCTGATATGGGTGGGACTGTGACCCAAAACATGCTCAAGTCATAATCCCCAGTACTTGTGAATTTGACCTTATTTGAAACTAGGTCTTTGCAGATGATCAATTTAAGATGAGGTAATTGATCTTAGAGAGTGGGCCCTAATCTAGTACGACTGTGCTCTTATTAAGAGGGGAAATTTGGACACAAACATGCACAGCCAGGAGAACAGTGTGTTAAGATGAAGGCAGAGATTAGCATGATCCATCCACAAGCCAAGGAATGCCAAAGATTGCCAGCAAACCACCAGAAGCTAAAAGCTGGGAAAGAGGCATGGGTCAAACTCTCCCTCACAGTCTCAGAAGTAACCAACCTACCAATGTCTTGTTTTCGGATTTCCAGCCTCCAGAGTGGTGAGACAAGAAACTTCTATTGTTTAAGCCACTTGGTCCATAATACTTTGTTACAGCAGCCCAGGAAACTAATGTGTGGTACTTCAGACATACTGGTTATAGTTTGTGTCACTTTTTACTTTAGTTAAATGTTTATGTATCCATCTCCACTTGTGATTGTGAGGCCTTTGAAATCATATATTATGTCTTAGTCATCTTCATATCCCCCTGCACAAGCACACTATTGATCTGAATTAATTACATCCTCGATACACCTTGCTATCCCGCAAGCCCACATCAAGTCTATTTCCCTGGAACAGGGTGTATGTACTCCTCTATTATTTTGGTTCACTGAAACTTAGTGATAGTTGTATCATTTCTGCTTCCTTGTATTAACATTTCAAGCACCTTTTGCTTTTTCTCTCTTTTGCACTTAAATGTTTACAAGTTCAGCCATAAGTTACTGTTTTTGACCAGTGTTCCTGTTGTTTTCTTATGAGAATGATTAAGCTCTTTTTGTACTTCTGCTTGTAATTGTTGATGTTTGGTGGCGGGGGCGGGGGGGGCTTGGTCATATATATAATTGCTTATATAATTGTGATTTACAGCTTATTTTGCTTAATATTTTCTTCTCCCTCTTCTTAAAGTCTTGGAATTTTAAACTCCTGCTACACGTAAATCACTGTACTAGAAGCTGAAGATGCATATTATGAATAACATATGGTCCTTGTTCTCAAGAGATCAAGTCAGCTACTTTCCTGAACTTTTTCTTCCTAATCTTCATAGGATACTATCTGCCTCTTATCATTTTGTTACCATAAACCACATGCCCAAGGACCAAATTCTTTTATTTTCCCACATACTTCCTGTTACTTCCCATATCCTTCCACCTACCTTTCAAAGTCATGAGTTCAGAAGAAGATATTGCATATCGTAGCCTCTAAGTCCATCTGTTTCCCACTCAGATCTTCCAGATCACTAGACATATGTACCAAGTTCCCTTTTCCAGCAACATGTATCCCCAAGTGGGTACGCAGGAAACAAATACACTGGGTGGTTAAAAATGGAAGGAACATTGGATTTTGTCAGGCTTCCTTCCATTTTCATATTATAATCTACATAGGTTCTTGGTGTGCAGTCATCCACCACCATCCATCACTGTGTAGAATGGTAGGGATCAGAGGGAGTCACTTCTCCTGGGGTTATAACAGGATTCTGCTTACTCATGAATGCTTGGAAATGATTCTTCCTTCATGTTTCTAGAAAAATAGCACACTGTTTTCTCTTCAAGCAAAGTTTTATGTTGTGCCACACTAGTGATAATCTTTTTCCTCATCTCTTTTCTCAATGTCACATTCATTCACTCCTATACTTCTTAACACTGGTATTGATTTTCCCAGTAAGTAGTTCCTCTTGCTTTTTCAGAGTGTATTTTTATTTTTAGCATGCTCCTTGAATTATTTTCTTTACTCATCTTCTCCAGGGATTTTTCATTCTCCTTAGCAAGCTGGAGTGCAGAGGTACATTCTTGACATCCGTTAACCTTCTTCTAAAGGAAAGATTAGTATGCATTTAGAGCACATATAATTGATGACTATCACAGCAGAGAAGACAACTGTAGCCCATACTCTACAGGTCATTGCAACAGGACTCTTAGTTCTTATACTTCCTGGATCTACTGGTGAAAGTATAATCAGAAGAGGCTGACTTTTGAGGCTTGCACATAACAGATCTCAGAATTCCCATGTCAAGACATGAATTTATCTTCTCAGCACAATATGCACAAAGGGGAATTTTCAAGTAGACAATGTCATGCTCGATCACACAGAATGACTCTATTTTAGAAACATATTTTAAAATAACGCAGGACTCGATTCGATAGATGAATTTTTAACCCCAAAAGTTGATCGTATAATATGACACTTTTATCATTACATCCTTTTCTTAGCAAAAAGGAATATTTACTCAATATTTATAGTTCCCTTTGCACTAAAGATAACACCCAGATTCTTTTCCTTGTGCTTTAAAAACTCCTCCTTCAGGGTCCTAGATTACTTAACTTCTTTTGGCCACAAGTACATCATCACCCTCCTTCAACACTAAGCTAGCCCCTCGGTTCTCAGCTCCTCAGTTTTCCAAACTCAGCTATTGCACTCGCATCCACCCAAACCACCTTCCTGGCAAACAGGCTGCTGAGGCTCTGCGAGTCCATGCTGCTTTTGTGCACTGGGCAGCACATACAGAGCAACTGTACATGTGGTCATCAGTCAGGGCTGGACTCGAAGTATCTGAGCTTCCTCCACTCTTCACTCTTGGTCGTCCTTCGCATCGTGAAGTTCACTAGGTGAACCTTCTTCCAATGCTATTTTTTTGCTTATCTTGTCTTCTTTTATGTTGAATATTGGAAAGGTACACATTATATTGCAAGTTCTTAGACAAGAGGAATACTAACACCCCCAAATCCTCTCCACTAATATCTGACATGACAGAATAAACTGTTGGCAGTAATGGCACCTCCTGTGTGTAAAAGGAGTTAGATGACTGATGCATGACCACAGGACTACAGCCCTTTCTAAACGGGCAGCTATCTTTTGGGTTGAGATTGTAACCACTATTTGAAAACTGCATTTTTACAAATTGCATTGCACTCTCTTAACAGTACAGTTTTAAGTCATTCTACACAGTTGCACATAGATATTCTTAAACTAAATCTAATCAGCCTACAAATTGTCTATTATTTACTATTCACAGTGTCCCCACCACTATATTAGGATAATTATTATATACATATATAATATTTTCATATTACGGTTTTAATATTTTCATATATAATAATCACATACATTTGATTAAGCAAGGAGCTTACATTAGAAGACTTTATCTTGAGCTCCAAATCCACTGGGAATCTCTTTCTCATGTCTTATGAATGCCTCAAATTGAGCAGGCCATGAAGTGTGTGATTTCCTTTGGACATATATTTCCCTCTCCCTTTCTCCCAGGCCTTCTAGGGAGCTCTTACTTCTTCCTCAAAGTACTGTTCAGACATGCATTTTTCTGTTAGTTCTTAGATCAATGGATTATAACTTTACATACAGCAGTGTTGTTTAGAATGCAGAAACTATTCTTATTCAGCTCATTCATTCATTCATTCAGATAGCATTTATTTAGTGCTCAACCATGAATCAGACACCAGGCCCTACTGGAGTGACTCAACAGGGAGCAAGAAAGTCACAGGCCCTCTGTAAAGGAGGTTACAGTGTCCTGGGGAGAACAAATCATAAACAAAAAAAAAAATAGATCAAAGTGCATTATAGCCTCAAAACCTGGCAAATATAGGCTCTTTACAAATGTTGATAAAATAAGTTATTTTTTTCTAAACTCAATGAGCCCTCATAAACATAGGGCAGAAAATACTACATATAGTCAATGGTCACATAAAGAAATATTTTATCACAGAGCCTGATTCATATAAAGTTGTGAGAAAGTGATGACGGATTCTTGGCCCATATCCCCCCGTTGGTATCAGGCAGAGCAAGGGAGATCATCAATGGTCAAATGCTTCATTCATTTTTTTTCTTGCCCAAACCAATGATATTTTCCACACCAAAATTTAGAAACAGGGATATGCTGAAGTGGCTTTAACTAAAGAAGACAGAACTCCAGCCAGAGAAAAAGAAAGACTTCCAGCCAAAAACAAAAACACTTTAATTAGTTGTTTCATTTAAAGATGTTGAAACAGCTCCAACCCAAGGAAACCAAGCCCTTCAGAGTCAGAACAGCTTAAAGAAGAGAAAAAAAAGATGTTTCATTTATTTAGGAGTTTGATCTCAATCCAATTTGGAAAAGAAAGCCTAAAACCTTTTAGGCTAATAAATCTAGTGATAATAGAATGTTGTTTTCAGTCATATGAGAAGACCTATGCTCTGCATGAGATCTATTTTAAAATCTTTAAAATTTTATAATCAGGGCAGGCATGTAAATGGTTATTTAATATGGTTTAGTTAATACTTAACATTGCTTTCTATGAAATATTCTGTTTAAAGTAAGCTGTTTGCAAGCTTATTATTGAAGGCTTGATTTCAGAAAATATATGAAAAAATTTGGGATCAGTTATTGTATTTTTAAAATAGCAAAAAAATTATTTATAGGGAAACTTAATTCTTAGATTATAAGAATACATTGACATTAATCTGAATAGGAATTTAGAAGGAAAGTGTCTAAGCATGGCTTCCTCCCACCTGTCAAACCCAACAGAATCTTATTTTTACAGCTAAAAGAGGAAGGTAAAATATTGATCTTTTATGTTTGAACTTGGAGAAGAAAATAAAGCAAAGAGAAAGAAAATAAGCCTATTTACAGAAGATGTTTCAGGTTACTCAAAACTCTGAAAGCACTCTATCAAGAAACTCAGATCCTTATATTTCATCTACATCCCAGCAAGTATCAGATTTTAATCCAAATACATTATTCTACTGTCAACACAATTCATTATCTGATTAATTTATATCAAAGAGAATGATATCAAATACTTAATTCCTATGGTCTCTCCTTGCATAGCCAACAAGGTTTTGTATGCCAAAATGTGGACTCTGGAAAATGAATGAGCCTTTTGATATGAGATTTTCATTTCCTCCACACACTCCTGAGCATCCTTCAAATTCTTGCAGTTCTACAAATAAAATTCGTGTTTTGATACCTGTCTACTCTGGCACATGTGGTCCCATCTGTCCAGGCAATCCTGACTCTTCCTTCCCACCTTTAGTGGCCCTTCCTCTGGAAAATTTTTCTAATATTCTTTTCTTTCTCTGTGTTCTTATAGAAGTTCATGGAAAGTTTCATAACTTACTACAATTAATTTTATTTAGTTAGTTTACATGTCTATCTCCTCCAGTAGAGTAAAAAGGGCAAAGACTATGTTCCATTTGTCTTTGCATTTCCAGAACCTTACCTGGTTTTATAACTAAATAAATGTTTAATAAATTGACAAGAGAAATAAAGGTGGAAATGGAAACCTCTGATCTCGAGTAATGTTTTCATTTTGTAAATTCATCCACCTTACTCAATTCCAGACCATTTCTATATTGAAGCTCCTGCTTTAGAGGTTTTACAATACAAAAGGAAAAGGTATATTTGAGCAGCATCAAATTCATTTCTCACACGTCCATTTAGCATAAATAACATGATAAAACAAATAGTCAAGAAATTCCAAGTTAGACTTTTTTAAGGTAAAAATTACCTCAAGCAGGTATAGATCCATTAATCTTCAGATTTTAAAGAACGAATTATTGTCAACCTTTCACCAAACAATTAGGAAAGTAGTTTCAGAACATTAAATGCCTTTAAAAATTTTTATCAACATGAAGAAAAATCTCCAAAAAAAGGAACAATATAATTTATATCCTATAAACACATCAGAGAGTAATAGAAAATGGTGCTGTGACATGAAGATACGAATATACATAGTATCATTTTCTATCACATAAAAATTCATAATAGCCACTAACATTTTCTAAACCTGCATTTTATATCTGCATATGTATGGTTTTGTAAAATGTGAAAAAATAAATCAGTATTAGCACAGCCCTATGTGTTTTTTCAAAGCACATTCTCAAAAACAGAAAAACCACTTTACTCGAAGAAGGCAGTTCTAAAGGGGAATTACAGGAAAATGTGGAAACCGAGCTTGGAATCCCTGTATCTCATTCTTCATCTGAGTCTCACAAGCATCTTCACTATAGGAGCCGGGAAGCAGCACATCCTGTCACCCTGTCCTATGTCAGCACTCCCAAAGCTAAGCACCCAATACGTCATGGTATCTGTTCTCTCCTCAGCAGCAAGAGAGGTATTTTAAAACACAGATATGCTGTGTGCGGTGGCTCATGCCTATAATCCCAGCACTTTGGGAGGCTGAGGCTGGTGAATCACCAGGTCAGGAGTTGGAGACCAGCCTGACCAACATGGTGGAACCCTGTCTCTACTAAAAATACAGAAAATTAACTGGGTGTGGTGACGGGTGCCTGTAATCCCAGCTACTTGGGAGGCTGAGGCAGGAGAATTGCTTGAACCCAGGAGGCAGAAGTTGCAGTGAGCCAACATCACACCACTGCATTCCAGCCTTGGCGACAGTGCGAGACTCTTTCTCAAAAAACAAAACAAAACAAAACAAAAAAACACAGATATAACCAAGTCCTGGCTTTAGTAATGACATACCCAGGCCCCATAAATAAAAAGAAAGAAAGAAAGAAAGAAAGAAAAGAGAGAGAGAGAGAAAGAAAGAAAGAAAAAGAAAGAAAAAGAAAGAGAGAAAGAGAGAAAGAGAGAAAGAAAGAAAGAAAGAAAGAAAGAAAGAAAGAAAGAAAGAAAGAAAGAAAGAAAGAAAGAAGGAGGAGAAGAAAAGAAAAATGAGTCTTCAATGATCTTTGGAGAGGGCTCAGAGAATGGGCAGAGCCTTGAGTGGGGTGTGACTCTGGACTCTTGCTGCCAAGGAGAGAATAGATTGGGGAGATGAGAAGCCGAGGGAGTAGGCTCTCCTGGAGTCCATGCATGACATGCTGGTGGCATGTGGTGGCCTGGTGGTGGGTGGATGAGGAGCAGATATGTTGCAAACTGTGGAGAAGGCCATGTTGCTGCTAGTTAAAGCAGCTGGATACTGAATGGCCTCAGAAGCAGGAGACTAACCATGATCTATCTGACGCTTAGCTGTGGGAGTCCTGGCATAGGACAGAGTGACAAGAGATGGCACTTCTAAGGAAACATATCAATCAAGACCAGATACAGTAGCTTCTTGTTATTCACAGGAGTCATGTTCTAGAAAGTCACCAAGAACTCTGAATTAGTGAATACTGAACCTTTGCTCCTAAAGGAAATACATGATGATGTTCCCACAAGCCCCTAGTCACACATTTTCATCAACCAATCAATACATACCATTGATTTATGTGCATTTAAGACACCCTATTTAACCTGTGTTGCTGATTCATTAATATTGAGCTCACAGCCTACAGCACCATAACCGCACCTAAAGGAAACTCCTCTAACACTCTTATTTTCTCCGTGAGGCACATCACAGCTTTCTTGTTTCTCAGAACATCAGACAGCTCTTCAGTGCTACATTTGGGAGCCATTTTGTATAGCAAAGTTACCAACAAAGATCCCGTAAGTGCGAAAAACACAGTACTAACTGGACTGCGAAGAAGACGCTTGTCTACAGTATGAGAACGGAAACAAAATGGCGGTGCGGCCATCTTTGACCCAGCTGGAAATGTGCTCCTCCAGTGATTTGAAGTTTTATTGCCACTCTGTACATGTCCGCAAATGACGAAGTGCTGGGAATATTGATTTGGGGGTAAGAAATGAATTTTAGTGAGTAGGCAAATTCTCAGATAGGGAATCCACAAATAATGAGGGCGGACTCCATTTGTTAAGACATTGTTGTGTACTTGGAGCATGTACGTATGGGTTGCATGTGTACATACCAGAAGATGAAGAACACGCAACAATGTCCAGGTTTATCCTATGCACTTCTCAACAATGTATAGAAGCGTCACAAACTCTAAATACTACTATAGCCAATAGGAGAGGATTAAGCCTTCTAAGACTATTTTATTCAACTGAGTTAGCCACTTAAGATTCCAGTACATCCAGTTAGAAGAAAACATTATAATATTGTATTTGCATGAAGAATCCATAAGATATAAAAGTGTACCAACAGATCATTAATTGTATACAATTTATTTGTAAGAAGGTCAATGCTTTCTGATCACAGGACATATTAGAAATACATAAATGTGAGATTCCTGGACAGTTTCAAAATAACAAAACCAACTCTCAATTTATTTGGTAAATAAATAATCATGCCAATGGATCACAGGCAAATAAATCTTAAGCTCAAAAGACATTTTAATACTCTGGTTACTCTTTAAGTAAATCCATGTGAGAATTTTAGTACCTAAAGTGAAAATGGCGAGTTCTGGGCTTCCTGCCAATTTCATTTGGGGTGTGAAATTTCTGACTTACAAGCTGAAATTCTTGGAACCTTAGAAGAATTTTTTTTTTTTTTTATAATTGAGAATGGTTCTCCCACCCACAAAACGACCTACTTCCTTTTACCTAGCAGCTTTGGAGGAGCAAGTGTGAGCGGTGTGAGAAGGACCTTCTGGGAGGCAGGACCTCAGTCCACCTGCAGCCCCACAGCCTCTCCTCACTACTGGCTGCCCCTTGGTGCACGAGCATTCCACAGCCTGGGGAATGTCATGGCACCAGTAAGGCATTGTGCCACCACATCCCCAGCCCAGGTTATTTGAGGTAAAGGGAGAAATGACAAAGGAAGTGCCAGCACCTGCTTCCGCACTCCCCTTCCCAGCTTCTCTGGAGGCTCCTTCCTTCAGGGATGTCACATTGTTCCTTCCTCCCTTCACGACCTCCCTCAAGCTTGCTGCCTAAGCAGCCTCCTAATGTCACTTCTGTGATTTCTCACTTCGGGGTATTTTTACCCATGGGTGTGAGGAACAAGGAAGCAACATGTCGTGGAAGGAGGGTAATTGCCCATGGCTCCTCTATCAAATGAGAGCACAGGAGGAGCAGAAGAAACTTCTCCAGGGGCACGCAGCTTCTCCCTCTCCTTGGAGAGCTTGCCCTGCATCCCCTGAAATTTTGAAGTGCAGGAACTTGCACCCCGTTCTTATCTGAGGAAGCTGAAGAGACTGTGGATGATCCTGACTCCTGCACAGGATATCTCACAGACATGGGAAGGGCTGACACACTGCTGGGGCGTAGGCCACGCTGCTGTGCCCCGCCAGGCGTGGGCAGGGCAGGGTAGAGGGACAGTCTGCGTGAGTACTTGGTCCCTGTTTTAGCCAGGAGAGCTGCCTGGAGGGACAAGGAGATGTCTGTAGAAAGAGGCTGGTTGGGGATAGAGGGTGAGGGTCTTACCAATGCCCCTGGGCTAAGGAAGGAGCCACAAGGCTACCCAGAATACAGGCTTATCCTTTCTTAAGGTAAAACCAGGTGAGAGAGTCCAACCTATAACCTACAAGGAGCTCAAATATACTCCATGGAAAGAACCAGACATCTGCCAGGCCCAGGGTATGAACCACCCAGCAATGTAAGAATTACCCCATCCTTTTAGCCTCCCTTCTCCTCCTCCTCCCAAGGCAGGAAGCAGAAGCTTGTGAGATAAGGCATTCTAACCCCCTCCTCTCCAGACTGACCCAGGCTGGTGCCAGGAGGTTGATGCTTTAACATGAAGCCAAGTCAGACATCTTGAATAATAGCTTGGACTGGACATTAAATGTTTGAAATTGAGTCTATGCCTTATGTCACCATAGGGATGCACATTTTCTAAGAATAAAAAGAAAAGCTCTGGGATATGCCAGAATCTGCATCCAGGATTGAAGGGAAAAAAGCTCCACTACATCAAGTTTAATGGAGTAATGAGAGGCAAAATAAAGTTATGCTTGTTTTAGACCTGATTCTCGTTTGTTCAACTTACCTGATAGATTCACGCACACTTAGAAACAACAGGAAGAATAAGGTAAAATAGGAAACTGATGCACTGATTATCAGTCAGAGGTTCAGGAAACAAATTTTTAGAGTAGAATGTTCAGAAACACTCAATGTAGTCTCCACATAGGTCTCTCTGAGCTGGAGCCTTGTATCTTTCGACTTAAATGTCCCACAGGCATCTCAGAAGAAGCATGTTCAAATGTCTGCCACCTCAAAACTCTCTTCCTCCAAGGCTCCAGAGTCAGGTCCTTGCACTAGCTTTTTTATTCATACTTTTCAAAAATAAATAAATATGAAACTGCATAAAGAGCACGTAGTACTTTAATGGGCAAAAAATGTACTACTATTACACAGAATCTATTATTACAAGCTGGTCAAGGAAGGGAGGGAGGGAGAGAGGGAGGGAGGGAAGCAGAAGGGAGGGAGGCAAGGAGGAAAGAAGAGGCCAGGTGCACAGCCCATCACAAATTCAGGTGTGTGCCAGCCCATATCCATGTTTGTGGACAAAGATCTACAGGCTGGTCACACATGAGGGCATGGAGTTTATTCACAGCCACCCACTGTAAAGGCCAGCACTTCAACACTGCAGGTGACATCTGGTCTTCACTTAGGAATGCAGGCACCTGTGGCTAGCAGGTAGTAGGGGTTTAGGTGATTGAGAAAAGAATGTTGTCAGGACATGTCATCAGAAGACCTGTTTGCAGCTTAGAGGGATCACTTAAAACCTTAGGAGTTTGAGTGGTGAATTCTCTTTAAACTTCATTTTTCTTATCTGTAAAGTGAGAATAAGAATCTTAACTCTGTTTATCTCCTAGAAGGTGTGGGAATCAACGTGGTGGATACTGTGTCCCGATCCCCCTTGAGGACCAAGGCACTCATTTGCATGGCACTAGGGGTTTTGACTGCTGATGGTCCTCTGCTGAGTCCCCCTCTAGGAATTATCCTCAGCCTTTCCCAAGGTCTGCCTCTCCAGACCATACCTACCCCAATGATTCATTAACACAGGTTGAAATCATTTCCAAAGTCCAACTCCATCTCCCCACCTTCATGTCCCACCATAGGCCCGGCCTCCATCACCTCTCACCTAGTAGATTCTTGCAATTCATCTCTCTCGTTCTGCCCTTGACACCCTGCAGCCTGAATGATCCTTGTAAAAGGAAATTATACCATGTTCTCCATGGCTACCCATCCTTTTAGCATGAAAGCCAAAATCCTTATGAATGCCTACCCTGCCGGGAACCTTGTGATCTCCTCTCCAGATCCAATACGCTCTCCTTGTTCATGTTGCTCCAGCCACACTGGACTCCCCGCCCTAACGCAAACCCGCCAGGCACTCTCCAGACTCCAGGCCTTTGCACTGGCCATTCCCTCTCTCTACAAGGCTCTCCCCGACATGAACTGTTTCCTCACTTCCCTCAAGTCTGTGTAAATGGCTCCTGATCACTGAGGTTTTCCTCCCCACTGTACTTAAAATTGCAACACCCTACCCCTTTTTCCTGCTTTATTTTCCTCCTTAACATGCATCACCATTATCACACATATAAGTCCATATTTTACTTATATACTTGTTGATTGTCTCCTCCCACTAGAATATAAGCTCTGTGATGGTAGGAATTTTTGCTTTGTTTTCTTCACTGCCATAACCCCAGCACTGTGTCCAGTGATGGACACAGAACAAGTCTTCATTAAATATTGACTGATGGAATGAATAAATTAATAACAGGTGAAGAGTTTCCCTGACAAACAGAAACTAACTTTTTTTTTTTCCCTGTGAGTAAATAAATGTTCAACAGAATTCAGATATTCCTGATCTGTATGTAGGCAAGTACATATATACAAATGTAAGAATGTAGTACTTGAATGTAACACAGTGATATTCGACACCTAAAGACACATAGAAAAATTTGCCAGAGTCGGTTAGTCAATGACAGCAATGCATTCTGAGAACTGACATTATCAGCATCTAACTCCTACTTCATCTCTTTTCTGCAAGATAGAGCCAAAGAATGACACATTTGAATTATTGTGACATCTTTTCTTCTTTGCCAAAGAAACTGACGAGAAAGGTCTGTGAAATTATAAGGGCAGATGTTACCATACAGTCTGTAATTTTTTCTTCTTTACCATTTCTCAAAGCACTAGGGCTTCTGAAGTTTCAATCGTTTTTTCTTTCTTTCTTTTTTGGAGACAGGGTCTCACTTTGTCACCCAGACCAGAGTGCAGTGGCATGATCATAGCTCTCTGTAACTGATTGACGCCCCTGGGCTCAAGGGATCCTCTCGCCCTAACCTCCTGAGTTGCTGGGACTACACATATGTACCACCATACACAGCTAATTTTTTGTTT
Organism: Pan troglodytes; assembly: GCF_028858775.2. NCBI lineage: Eukaryota > Metazoa > Chordata > Mammalia > Primates > Hominidae > Pan > Pan troglodytes. The sequence continues at coordinate 33,730,290 of NC_072412.2, forward strand.
TTTTCATAGAGGCGGAGTCTATGTTGCCCAGGCTGGTCTCAAACTCCTGGGCTCAAGCAGTCCTGCCTCAGCCTCCCAAAGAGCTCAGATTACAGGCATGAGCCACCATGCCCGGCCTGAATGTCCAATCATATCATTTTGTTTTCCATAAAAGACACTGGGCCTAGGTTTTGGTTTTTTGGTTTTTTTTTTTTTTTTCATTTTTGGAAAAAAAAGAAAAAAACAAACAATTCTCAGGGTGGAAACAAAATCTTCATCTTCTGCAATTTCCCTGGACTTTCTGGCCCTGCCCCAAGTGCAACTTCTCAGGATTCAGATGTGACTCCTCCCTCAGTTGACAAAAGGCTGTGCAAGAGCCATTAACAGAGTCATCTCGGGCTTTTGCTATTAGCCCACAATTTGCTGTGCTGGATTTGCCAGTAATTTATTTGCCCTACCAAATTACTAGAGTTCACATAGTTGGCAGTAGTTTGGAGGGAACGGATCTCCCAGCAACACCTGACAGGAAAACAAATAGGAACCAGAAACCCTTTGGTCCCAGTGGTGCTCCGTGTCCCCTGCTTTGCCAAATCTCTCTGCAAGCCAGTGATTCTTTGAAAAGGGAGAGAGTGGATGAAGCCCAGAAAGAGTCACACTCACATCATCCCAGGCATTCTAAGAAATGTGACTGGACCAGTATAAGCCCTATTGAAGCTTTTGCATAAGCTCCCAGGATCAATCTCCCCCTTGGCATGCAAAACAACTCTGATTCCAACACTGTGAATAGAAGCCACCCACTGACTGTCCTCAGAGATCATCTCTCACACCCCAAGAAACTCTATTGTTGAATCAAAAACTCATTTGAATAATGAGTAACTTCAGGCCTGGCCATTTGTAGAGGGAGAGGCCAAAAAAAAAAAAATTCCAATGCTAATATAGAAGAATGCTAGGCAATGGGAAAAAATCACAGTCAGTTGCCTCCACAAAGCAGGTAAAAAACTGTGGTGTAATTTTGTAGTCTATGGAAGCCCTTCAGAGTTTTCTTATTAAAAATAGTAAAAGATGGGTATAAAAGACGGAGGACAGAAGCAGAGGTGTTCATGCTGGGGTCCCTGTCTGCGATTTCAGAGGGATCACAAAAAGCCCAATCATTCCACACTTGGCAGGTCCTCAGTGAGAAAGTAGCCCTGTCTCTCCTCCAACCTCTGGACATGCAGGTTGCTTGCGTGCTATTTATGTTTTGATTGACAAGTGTATTCTCTGTCTAGGTAAGTAGAGAAGCATCTCTTGCAAAGATGCTTCAAAAGAGCAGCTGTCTGGAAAGATGAAGCAATGCCAGGGTGGTTCAAGAGCCAATCCAAATACCAGTCACAGAGGTAAACATGAACAGATGAGGCCAACACTGCAATAAGGAGACTTACTCTAGGATCCCACGGTGTACTGGAGACAGACAATGTGATACATTATTTCTTTTTCTTTATTTTTCATTAGGAGATTATCCAACAAAGAATTATTGTCTTTTAAGGAATGATCTTGGTTTATAGCATTTGTGCCTGTCGTATTGTTTTCAAACTTAAGAGAAAAAAATATCACTTTACTTTTCATTCTCTCAAACACTTCAGCATGGTGTTCAGTGTCCTTAATGACCTTGTGCCACATGCTCTCATCTTCCACCCACTGAAAGTCTCTGTCGCCCATACAGTCTGTATAGCAAAATCCGTGTCCACAATTCCTTAAACATGCATAAATCTTCACTTTTTTTTTTTTTTTTTTTTTTTTTTGCTTTCTTGCAACCCCACTGGATCAAATTATACTCATTGTTTCATTGTTCAAGGGCTAGCCAAATTAATCTCTTCTTTGGGGAGACCCAAATACCTTCCTAAGCAGAATGTATTCCTGAAAGTGTGATCTTTGGCAGACTGTAATAGTCCCACTACAGATTTGCCCGATATGTAAAAGTCCATTGTTTATGAGCCTCTCTTACTCTACTATGAAGTTTTGGTGGACTGATCTGTATCTTATTCACATACTCCCTACCCACTCTTTAAATGTTTGATGAATGAATGTGTGAACAAAAGAGAGACAGAATCTGTCTCTTTGTTCCCTCATGCTTTCACTGTCTTTTGTTTTAAAGAAAAGAAAAATCTACAGCCCAGAGAAATTCAGTCTTTCCCTGCATAACCTTGTCAAAGCTGCAAACACAGAATTAACTGAACAGCCTCGCCAGCTCCATGGACATATGTAGTGTTAGGACAGCCATTGTGTGTTTCCACCACTGGTAAGAATCAAGTATGTGGTAGAGAAATACCACCAGTGGTATAAAAACAAAGGAATATTGTTTATTAAAATTCTGAAACTCTAGGCAAAGACTCCAGTGAACTCTCCTACATGCTTTCCAAAATATATCAGTCTCTAGCAAAAAGGAGTATTCCTTTGGGATTTGACTTCTTATTTCTTTAAACTCCCAAGACATACTCTAGCCCACAGACACTACCAAACTGAAGTGTTGACAGTGCTTGAGTGATACTGATGTCATCAGAGAGAGGACAAGTAGTCAATTTGCAGGGAGCTGGGACCATCATATCAATGGGGAGTGAAAGGTGGAGATGGGGATTTTCGACTCTTCTTTATTTCTGCACTGTAACCCTTTAAGTACATGTGAGTGGTCACCCTGCATCTGCAGCAAGTGAAAGCCTTTATCCTAGAAGCCTTTATACTAAAGGAATCTGCTGACATAAATAGTGTCAATTCAACGGGTAGAAGGATCTTGGAGGATTCTAATAATATTGTGCTAATGTCTCTCACAGAATTAGCAAAATCTAAGACCAAGGCAAGGATATCATTCCTCTGGGCTCCAATCTGTCTAGCTCCCAGGGCCCCAGACATTGCAGGGACTGGTGATTGAGGAGTTTCACCTTAGACCAGGAAGCATCCCTTTGTAAGTGACTTTCTGGAAGCTACTGAAAGCGAGAAAGTGTAATTTTAGCATTATCACATCAGCATGCACATTGATGTGTTTATAATATACAGGACCATTCCTAAGGCATTTGGCCATAATTGCTGGGTCAATTCACAGGGCAGTCAAGATGCTCCAAGAGTGCTATGGAACAGGATGCTAATGGCATGTAGCCACGATAGAATGCCGAAGTGATGATAGTTTAAGATACATGAGACATCAGCAAGGGTGACGGGCAAAAGAAGATGCAGAACTTTGCCTCTGCAGGAAGAAAAAAGGGCTTAGTTTAGCTAAAATGTCTTTTATGTTCCACAATCATCATCATTGTTCTATCACTATGTCATTATTATCACGAGCCACAGGGTCAGGACACTGCCACTTCACACACACATGCGTGTATACACACATGCACACACACGTACATGGATGCATGCACACACAGGCACACACACATGCACATACAAATGGGTTTAAACTAACTCAAACTCTGCTCTTCTTTGGTTTTAAGTGTTTGTGTGTGTGTGTGTGTGTGTGTGTGTGTGTGTGTGTGTGTATTCGGCCGTTCTCACATTGCTACAAAGAACTATCTGAGATTGGATAATTTATGAAGAAAATAGGTTTTTAATTGACTCACATTTCCACAGGCTATACAGGAAGCATGGCTAGGAGGCCTCAGGAAACTTACAATCATGGCAGAAGGCAAAGGGGTAGCAAGTACGTCTTACCATGGCAGAGCAGCAGAGAGAGAGAGTGCGTGCACAAAGGGGGAAGTGCCACACACTTTTAAATCACCGGATCTCGTGAGAACTCACTAGCTATCACAAGAACAGCAAGGGGGAAATCCAATCACCTCCCACCAGGTCGCCACCCAACATCGGGAACTGCAATTCGAAATGAGATTTGGGTGGAGCCACAGAGCCAAACTACACACACACACACACACACACATATGTATATGTATACACACACACGTGCACACACACACACACACACATGCAGAGGGGAGGGGGAGGTCTAGAAAGTCTTGGACATGGACTTAAAGAATGCAACCAGAATGATAAGGGTACACAAACATAAAGTTATTTGTATACTTCAGGATAAAGGAACCCCTGGAGGAGTAAGTCTTCTTCATCATAACTAAAGTCCTAAGGCCATCAGCTTACTTTCACCTGAGTCTTACATATTCTGGCTTCCACTTTGTTTTCATTTGCCATCCTTTACCTAAGCATCTCAGTCATTGCTATAGTTTCTTCTATATATTCATAATATTCTAATCTCTGAGGTCTAGACCCATAATTCTAACTGTCTATTACTATTAGATATTGACGTCATCTGGATATCATAAATTCAATACATCCAAAAGCAGATGACCACAATGGGTCAAAAATTAAGTAGTTTTGATTCTTAGCAGGTAAATTGTGTGATTATGTCCAATGACAAAAAATTTAGAGCAGTATTTTTCAAACTTTCAGTAAGCTGTGGACTACCTGCTTCATGGGCAAACACAGACCAACAATTTTTCTAATTTTTATGGATTGATTGTAATTTTAAACAATTATAAAATCAAGCATTTTAAATTAATATTCATGTTTTTATATCAAGAAAAATGATGATATTATTACAAATTATAACCAGTTACCAAAAGGGAACTTTTGTCTGTTCCAACTGAGGCCCCAAGACAATAAGTGCCATTACACTTTCATTCCAAACTGAGGTGATAAACTATTTATAAAGGTGTTTATTAAGGCCAAGAAGGGAGTTTGAGCTTGAAAAGAGAATTTCATTGGAAAATGCTGTTCAAGTGTTGTGACATTTTCCTTCTCCACCCCCAGGGAGAAATAGGAGGTAGTTCACCTACCTCATCTCAAAGCTAAAGAGAAATGTTCAAATTCATAGAGTTTGAGGTGTAACCTTAGAGTTTGTGGGACAAAGTAAACTTGTGTTTGACTAATAGCAAAGAGATACAAAGGGAGAAAGGCTGAGTGAAGCAGAGTGGAGATTGTAATTACATACTTACATTTCCACTGATGAGGAAACAAATACGTTTCTAGTAGATAAAAGACTTATTTTTAAAAACCCTAAGTATGCAAGAAAATAAAATAACCAAAAACTAAGGGGAAGAGGAACCCACAGAAAAATGTCCAGATATGCAAAAAGATTAAATGACCAAAATCCAACAGAGGTTGAAAACAATAACAACACTGTTAGGTGCCCAGAAATTCGAGTTATCAAACATGGATTTTAGAATACCTGTGATTATTATTCAAGTAAATAGATGGTGAGATGGTGAACTTCACCAGATAGCTATAATGCATAAAAAGAATCAAATGGGAATTATGGAAATCAAAAATAAAATAACCTAAATTAAAAAAATTGATGGATGTGTTAAACAACAGGTTAAACATGGTATGAGAAAGAATTAGTGAACTGGAAATGGACCAATAGAAAATATCCAGCTGAAATCACAGAGAGAAATAAGCAATTGCAAGTACAAAAAAGGCCATAACTGAAAAGACTACAAGAGATATACCAGACACCATTTAAAAAAATCTGACAAGTGTTAGTCTCCAAAGAGAGGAAAGAAATAATGTGTCAGAAGCAGTATGTGAAGACAGACTATGAATTTTGCAAAACTGACAAAAGACATAAAACCACAGACACATAAAGATTCTAGAGGCTCTACCAATGTCAAGCAATATAAATACAAAGAAAACCACACCTAGGCACATCAGAGTAAAACTGCTGAAAACTGAAGTCAGTGAGGAACGGTTCATTCAAAGAGCAATAATAAGACCAATGGCTGACTTTTCAACTGAAACTATGTTCAAGAGACGATGAAATGACATTTTTAAAGTGTTGAAAGGGGGCAGGGTGGGGGGAACTGCCAATCTGCAATGCTATAACTAGAGAAAATATGCTTCAAAGCTGAAAGTGAAAAAAAGAATGTTATTCTTATCTCATGACATACATAACATTTTATTCTAAGTAGATTGCAAACAAAAAAACAATAAATTCTATTTCATAAAATTGGGAACTTCTGTTAATCAAAAAACATTACTAAGAAAGTAAAAAGACAAGCCCTACCCAGGGCAAAGTTATTTTTAATCCATATGCCTGGCAAAGGATTCATATCTACAAACTATAAACAGCTTCTAAAAAACAGTGAGAAAAAGACCAAGAGCCCAATTTGTAAATAATCGTCAGAAGATGTATTCAAACATTTTATAAAATATGACATCGAAGTGGTCAGTAAGCATTTGAAAAGGTGAGCAACCTCACTAGTTATCGATGAAATAGCAATTAAAACAATAAGATAAAAGCACTGGCAAAATTAATGGCAAATGGCAAAAGCGAAAAAGAAAATACCAAGTGTTGCAAGGATTGGAAACAACTGGAATCATCATTGGTGCATTTAAATGGGTACAAGGAATTTAGAAAACTGTTTGGCAGTATCTTCTAAAGCTCAACATATACCTGTTCTGTGACCTAGTAATTCTACTTGTAGGTATAAACCCAACAAAAATATCTACCAAAAGAAATGTAAGGAATGTATAAAGCAGCATTATTTGCAAGAACCAAAAAATAGAAAAGTCCAAATGCCCAGCATCTCATTCACACTTTCCAAACAGAATTAACTCCTTCTGCTACAGCAGACAGTTGTTTATGCACCTGTTCTCAATGCCTGCACCTCACTCCATCTCCACTCTCATTAAACACTGGTCTTCAGTTACTCAGGGACTCTAGTGAATAAAAAGATCTTGGATGGATTCAGCAAAAGAGACCTAAATTATCTAAATGAAATGACATTATTATTTTGACTTAAAGGTCAAAATTAAAAGCCTCTTTTAAGCACACATATCCTCACTGACCAGCTGTGGGGTTCCGTGCTAATCCAACTGTGGGAACATTATTTGGGTGAGATTTGAAGAGAGATGAGATTCCACAATTCTGAAGAACTGGTATGTGTCCATGGACAGTTTATCTGGGAAACTTGACCTTCCAATGATACACAGTAGAGAGCAGATATATTTCCCAAGCATGTCTGTAATAGGCATACAAATTGTAGAAGCTGCATTATCAATTACTCAGTTCATTAATAATATAAACAGTTAATGAGTATAGAAAAGAGTGAAAACTTACATTGTAATATATAAGTTTTTTTTTCCTTTTTACTGTTTCCACTATAGCACACTTTATAGTCTTTTGGAAATAGACTATAAAGTCTTAATAATATATTAACATGTAGATATATTATTAAGCATCAACATGGTGTTCCCAATATCCTGGGTCTTTTTAATACTACTGAACAACACCTCTAAAATATAAGCTTCACTCCCCATTTTTCCTTTACTCAGCACCTACTGAATGCAAAGCCTGCAGAGAGGACACTTCCACGTCTTCCCCCTCTACCTACACAAGTCCACTCCAAAGCAAATACAGGGCCCCAAATCACAAAGGAATTTTAAAGCCCATAGGTAGCTGATCTTTGAATTCTGGCAAGTTCTTTATTTGTCGCTATCATATTCGAAAGCATTTTTCAATTTGCACGTGGATGATAACGCAGGAGACGATTTCTGATTCTCATCAACTAGGAGATGTGAGTTAAGGGTGTCTTTTGTCAGCCTTCAAAGGGGAGGATCTTTTCACATGCAAACTGTGGATAAAGTTCCAACAGAGGGTTAAATCCAAGGTCAAGCACAGGTGTGTCCAGGTCTTAGTGAAATCACAATGAATTACACCTTGTTCAAACCCTGGTCCCACAATTTTCCAACTGTAGAAGCTTGGGCAAGGAAATTGACCTTCCTCTGTTTCAAAGGTTTTCATCTGTCAAAAGGAGATAAAAATGCTTGCCCTGAGAGGTTTTTGTGGAAATTAAATGAAATAATTCATACAAAATACTTAGTCTGATAAAGCCTTGTACAAAAGGAAGCACTGAATAACTATCAGGCTTATTATTATTATTATTACTATCATCATCATCACAATAAGGATAATTATTATTATTCTATCATCTCAGACACCTAAATATCATTTCCATATTAAGGCACAGCAGCACCATTTGATATCCTTTGGGAAAGAAACAGCCCTCCTTTTATTCTACATCTTTTTGTTACTCACTCATTAGCTCACTGTAAATTTGTGCTTTTCTCTTATTACAATATCCATTGGACCAGAAATGCTTTTTGAATGGATAATAACAATGACAACCACAATAATTAGCACAAACGGAGTGCTTATGGTGAGCCAGGCATGGATCTAAGGGCTTTACACGCATTCTGTCACAACCACCTCATACTGCAGGTACTTTTGTTACCCCCACCTGATACATTTACTAAGAGAATTCCAATGTATTTCTTCTGCACACCACCCAGACTCAGGTTTGCCATTTGGCCTCCAGGAAAGAAAATTTCTCTCATGTTTCTCTGATGGTGCTGTGCACGAGGCACAAAGGGGGTGAGATGGCTTGGATCTGTGTCCCCACCCAAATCCCATGTCAAATTATAATCCCCAGTGTGGGAGGTGGGGCCTGGCCGGAGGTGACTGGATCAGGGGGCCAGTTTCTCATGGTTTAGCACCATCGCCACTTGGTGCTGTAGTTGCAATAGTGAGTTCTTGTGAGATTCGGTTGTTTCAAAATGTGTGGTACCTCCCACCTTGCTCTCTCTTGGTCCTGCTCCTGCCATGCAAGATGCCTGCTCCCGCTTTGCCTTCCTCCATGAGGCCTCCCAGAAGCAGATGCTACCATGCTTCCTGTACAGCCTGCAGAACTGTGAGCCAATTAAACCCCTTTTCTTTATAAATTACCCAGTCTCACGTATTATTTTATAGCAATGCAAGAACTGACTAATACAGGGCAAGTTGCCAGGCAATGACCCTGGAGGCTAGTGAAGATATCACACAGGAGAAAATAAGACACATCTTAAAGAAGGAAAGATGCACCAGGCAGAGCAAAATCAGAAAACAAGCACAGCCTAGACCCCCTGGGGACTGGCAGCACTGCAGGGGTTGTCATGGAAGGAGTGAGACAGGGAGGTTGAAGGCAGATGGGCAAGATTGTGGGGGACCCGCATACCACGTGACGGCATCGTCCTCTTAATAGTGTACAGATTGTGGTAGCAAGGAGCATGCCAAGAGTTTAACCTGGGGTTTCACATGATATTTTCCACATATTTCCTCTTACAAAGATCCCTCAGAGCCTCTGTGAAGGTTGGCAATACTAGACTCCAAGAAACATTGAAGGTAGAATATATGAAAGACGAAAGGACCAGCAGGGAGTCAGTGGTGGTGCAGCTGGAGGGGAGGGTCAGATCCCAGAAAGAGGAGGTAGAGTGGAAAAGGTGTGATGGCTGATGGGATATGGTTGGTGAAAAGGAGGGGATAGGCCAGGCGCAGTGGCTCACGTGTATAATCCCAGCACTTTGGGAGGCCAAGGCAGGAGGATCACCTCAGGTCAGGAGTTTGAGACCAGCCTGATCAACATGGTGAAACCATGTCTGTATTAAAAATACAAAAAATTAGCTGGGTGTGGTGGTGTGTGCCTGTAATGGCAGCTACTTGGGAGGCTGAGGCAGGAGAATTGCTTGAACCTAGGAGGCAGAGGTTGCAATGAGCCAAGATTGTGACACTGCACACCAGCCTGGGTGACAGAGCAAGACTCTGTCTCAAAAAAAAAAAAAAAGAAAGAAAGAGAGAGAGAGAAAGAAAGAAAGAAACAAAGAAACAAAGAAGAAAGAAAGAAAAGAAAACCGAAAAAGGGGGACAATCCAGTAAGATCCCCAGTCTCAGTGACCAGGAGGATGGTGATAACAATGAAATAAACAAGAATACAAAACAGGAGGTAGGATTTTTTTTTTTATTTTGGGTTGTTGAAGAAGATAATAACTTATAACTTCAGTATTGAACATGTGGAAAGAGAACTGATAAGAACTTGTGAAATTCCTAAATTTCTAGGTTGGCAAATATTTAAAGGTAAAGAGAAGGGGCTTCTCTTTAAAGGTAAAGTGGAGGGGCTCCCGATGGGATTACAGGAGCCTTCTAGTGTTCGGAACCTTGGCTTGTGTCAAACAGCCTTGGGTTTCAGTCCTGCCACTGCCATGGCAAGTCACATAGGGCTGTATAGAATTGTGGGGTAAAATGGTAAAGGCCTGTGCACTTTGACTCCAAAATCTTACTTCTGGGGATTTATCTAAGGGAAATAATCTGGAGGGCTCAGGATGTGTGAACATGGCAGTTCCCTATAGCACTGTTTATAGCAGCAAAACATGGAATTAAGTGCTCAAAAATAAGAGATAAGAAGTCATGTCACAAGTGTTAAGTAGAACATTATGCAGCCAGTAAAATGCATAGCCCTGCTTTTAGAGATGGAAAGATGTTCACCATCTGAGGAAGAGGCAGCTACTTATTCAATGTCCAGCCCAACCCCATTTCATGCCATTCTCTCCCCAGTCACTCTCTCCAAATGTCACCTCCTAAAAGAAGCCTCCTCTGACCCTGCAGTCCCCTCTATCTCCCAAGTCACTATGATTTCACCCAGTTCATTTTATCATTATTCATCAAGCATCTTAATCATGAGTGTCTGTTTCTCTGTCTATCCGATTGGAACCCTGTGAAAATAGTAGTGACATTGAAATAAGACCATTTGTATTAAATGAGATAACACATAAATACATAAATGTGCCCGGCACAAAATAAGTGCTGAATAACTGCCAGCCTTAGACATTATTATTTTTCTTCCTTACATCTCTCTACTACATATTTATTTTCCTCTTCCTATCATCACTTTGAGATCTTTCAAAAGTCTTTTGTAATTAATAGGTAAATATTTTTGGTTGAAGGTAAATATACACCAATATTCAAGGGAAATATACACCAATATTCAAGGGAAACCAGATTCTTTCTTAATATAATTAAGAAACAGGCACTTCAATTTCTTTCTGTAATGAAGACATTATTTATCATAATACATAAACATATATATACATATATATAAAGAACATATTTAGTGGTTTATTAAAAATAAGATAGGCTGGGCGTGGTGGCTCATGCCTGTAATCCCAGCACTTTGAGAGGCCGAGGTGGGTGGATACTTAAGGTCAGGAGTTTGAGACCAGCCTGGCCAACATGCTGAAACTCCATCTGTACTAAAAATACAAAAATACAAAATAGCCAGGTGTGGTGGCAGGCTGTAATCCCAGCAGCTCAAGAGGCTGAGGCAGGAGAATCACTTGAACATGGGAGCTGGAGGATGCAATGAGCCAAGATTGTGCCACTGCACTCCAGCCTGGGTGACAGTGAGAGACTCTGTCTCAGAAGAAAACATAAAAAATAAAAATAAAAAATGAGTAAGTTTTTGCCTATTTAAATATTTATGTTTGCCAATCCTTAAAAGAGGATCTGCTCTGTGATAGATATCACTCCTTCACAAATTTCTTTTAGAAATTCATTTTGCATTGCCTTCTCCTTTTTTTCCCCCAAGGCCTTATATAAAGACTAGTATTATTTGAATGTCATGATTTTGAATAACACAGACACATTCTTTTTCTTGTATTTTTACTCTCTCATCTCCTTTGTGACACTCATGTTTTTATGTTTCTCTTCTGTTTTAAAGAGATGAATGCCTAATTGTTCTTCCATAAGAGAAGTGACACATTAATGGGAGCATGCTAAATATAAGAGCATACATGGGGACATGTTCTTTATATGGGATTTGGAAAGTCAGAAAGGGCAGTCTCTATCAGGTACAGGCAGGAACTTTTGGTTCTGGTTTTAGAAGAGAGAAGCTTCTATTTTCAATGCCTTAAAATCTGTAAGAAGCCATTTTGCATGGCCATAGGAAGGTCACCTGATAAGGCTGCAATTGAAAATGCACTCCTTGGGCAGAAAATTTCTAAAGCTCTACAACAATGGAGCAGTCTGCACATTTAGTAGCATGAAATTTGGGGAAGAATCGACAGACAACTGCATATCTAAAAAAGCTCATCCTAATTTGAGGGCAGGTTTTGTTAATAAAACGGGACATAAAGGTTTATATTCCCCTTCCAAAATAAAAAATAACTGCAATGGCAATAAAATGCTTTTGGTTAAGCTCTGCTTGCATTAAACTATCGCCCACAGCACCACGTCTTTTATGCTGGTGGATAGCTATGCTTCCACTCCTCAAGATCTTAAGCAACGTACATTTAACAGCATGACACGATAAAGGGAAAGCAAATTTCTTTTCTTCACACCAGATGGGAATAAGAAACGTGAGTGTTGCACACAATGAAACAATATCTATAAATCTAGCATTGTATCATCCCATTTCAGACTATAAAATTAGAAGATTCATCAGTTGTACCTTCACTCATGAAATATACCTGCTGAGGTATGGGGTCTCTATGGGAAGACTGATACAGATAACACCTTCCAGCAGGTTATATATCAGTGGGTGGCACAGCCCTGGCGGGAGCTGCAACTCTCAGATCCCCCTGCAATCGCACAGCTACGGGATGTCAGGAGAATGCCTGGAGAGAGAATTATTAGGAATCTGCTTATTAGCAACTCTGTAATTCATGGGCCAAATGGAGATCTTATTTCAAGGTTTCCTACACACAGAAATGTTCCCAAACAATATTAAGTTAATATTCAACATTGACTAAAAGTATTTTTCTATTATCAGGAAATTTATTATTTTTATTAGAGAAGGAAATGAACAGGTTTTCTCTTATTTCTTCCTCTCAGTTTCCAGTTCTAACCCACATTCACACCCTTTGTCCTCATGATTCGAACAATGACTATGTGATATTTGCAAGGTGGTAAAAGTTTTAGAGAGCTTCTGTGTTCATTATCTCATGTGATCCTTTAGCAACCCAGGAAGGTTGGAGCAGAAAAAGCTTAATGACTTGGCCAAGAGTTGGGATGAAAATTCAGATATTCTGAATACTTTTTTAGTGTCTTTTTTTTTCTTCAATGTGCTATGCTATGACATTTCCTTTCTTAGCGTTCTAGTGATATTAGCAAACTAGGTAAAATACACATCAGATGTTATTTGTTTCCTGTATTCTTTCTCCTTTATCTTTTTTAAAAGAATACCTATGTGATCCAAAGAAAAGAATGTGGAAGATTCTGCCCATTTCCTCTCTATTTGAGTCACATTAGATGGGCACTATGCATGGCTACTGAAGGATGAGAAAGTTTACCCTGACTTGCCTGATTTGGGAATGTACAAAAATTAATTTAACCATGCATAATAAATTACCCAAAACTTAGAAGCTTAAAACAACAGTAAATATTTCTTATCTTTGACAACTTGTTTCTCTGGGTCAGGAATTTGGAAGCTACTTGGCTGGGTAGTTTGGCTTGAAAAAGCTGTTCATGAAATTGCAGTCAGGTGTTAGACAAAGCTGGAATTAACTGAAGCCTTAATCAGAGGGTCTGCTCCAAGATGGCCCACTCCCATGACTGGCAAGGGGCTGCTGGCTGTCAGTAGAAGGCCACGGTTCCTCTCCACATGAGCCCCTCACAGGGCTGCTTGACTGTGCTCACAGCAATAGTAAGGGACCTGTAAAAGCAACTGGAAACCACAAAGCCCCCTAAGACCTGCCCTGGAAGCCACATGCCACCACCTCGGCTGTGCTCAATTTCGATTAATCACACACGCCAGCTTGGATTCAGCCTGGGATAAAACTACATGTGTGAAGGACCATTGGGGCCATCTTGGAGACTGGTAGGATTACTGTGGACTTCTCTGAGTAAGCCACTCACCATTCCATCACTCCTGATAGGATTTAAAACACGTTACCCAAAAAGATGGCGCATCAGCCCTTGAGAAAACAGAAGCAGGAATGCCCTTCCTACCATCCCTTCATCCTTCTTCCCTAAGGGAGGTCATAAGACTCTCATTCAAGAGAAGCCCTCCCTATACCCAAGGGAAAGGAGCCAAAGACACAGAGACACCAAGAAGAATCAGAAAAAACAGGACTTGCTAAGATTCCCCTGGCTTTTACTATTAGATCATATTCTTTTCTCCTCCAATCATACTTCTCCATGACTGACCACTCTTCAGAAAGCCTATGCATGAAAATACACAAGTTGACCTGTTTCTTTGGGTCTTCATTTCTTTATGAAGGCTCCCACGTCACACAAAATCATAAAAAATAAATTTGCAGCTCGGCACAGCGGCTCACGCCTGTAATCCCAGCACTTTGGGAGGCTGAGGCAGGTGGATCACCTGAGGTCGGGAGTTAAAGACCAGCCTGACCAACATGGAGAAACCTCATCTCTACTAAAAATACAAAATTAGCCAGATGTCGTGACACATGCCTGTAGCTACTCAGAAAGCTGAGGCAGGAGAATCACTTGAACATGGGAGGCGGAGGTTGCAGTGAGCCAAGATCGTGCCATTGCACTCCAGCCTGGACAACAAGAACGAATCTCCATCTCAAAAAATAAAAATACAATAGTAAAATAAATGTGTATGGTTTCATTTTGTTAATCTGCCTTTTGTTATAGCGACCTCAGCCATGAACCTTTTCCTCCCCTACAATCGTAAGAAACCCGAATGTCCTGGGGCGTCCTGAATGTCTTGGCAGAGGATTGATGTCATGTTGTATATTACTGGGACTTGCTTTTAACATCACCAAATGCTATTAACTGAATGTTTGTGTCCCCCTAAAATTCATATGTTGAATCCCTAATCCCTATTGTAATGGTACTTGGAGGTGGGCCATTTGGAGGTGATTAGGTCACAGGGATGGAACCCTGATTATGGGATTAGTACACTTAGAAGAGAAGAGTTCTCTCTCTCTCTCTCTCTCTCTCTCGCCCCTTGACACATGAGGATATAGCAAGAAGATGGCTATCTGCAAACCAGGAAGAAGGCCCTCACCAGAACCTACCAGTATCCTTTTCTACGACTTCCTATCCTTTAGAACTGTGAGAAATAAATGTTTGTTGTTTAAGCTGCCCAATGTATGATAGTCTGTTATGGCAGTCCAGACAGACTGAGATACCCTCACTCAACCTTTCTCTTGGGAACTCTCCCTCAGTCACATGGACACCATGAACCACCTTGTATCCCTAAACCCCTGACCACACTGACCATAGTTTGTTGGTTTAGGAGTAGGCAATTGACCCAAGAGGGAAGGAGGTGTGGAAAATTCCATCCCCAGGCTACAACTGATTGTTCTGAACATCTACTGAACCCAGGAACTAAAGTATGGGTCACCCCTCATCAAGTTGCTCCTGATACAGGAAAAGAAAGAGATACGTTGAGGATGAGGGTTGGGGAGGGGGAGAAGGAGAGGAAGGAGAAGGAGAAAAAAGGAAACACAGTGAATTCATTATGTTCCCAGAGAGAAGAATGATCAAAACACGGATGATCTTCTCACAGATGCGCAAGAGTAAGACACCTGACTGCAACACAGCCAATATAATCATTCCCTGAGAGTTTGAACTTGAGGCCAAAACAAACAAATAAACTTGAGGGAAGTCTCTCTTTCTCTAATGGTTGAAATATAGAGTATAGAACTTCCCCACATGAAGGAACTGGTCAGTAGTGAGAAAGAAAGAAGCTGAGATGCAGCACAAAGCAGAGGTTAGTGAAGACAGAAAGCAGAGCCCCTGCCTCCAGGTGAGACTGCACCTTCTCATAACTTACAACCGCTACATCCTCTACAACCTATTGGATTCTGTGAATCAGTAAATTCCCCTTTATGTATAAACTAGCCTAACAGAGTTGCAATATTGTTCATGCTACAACTCAAATACAAAGAAAATGTAAATTTTATATGGTTTTAGTGGGGAGAATATGTACTTGGTTTTCTCTAATCCGGGATAATTGCTCAATCTCTCCTATATTGGGTTGAACAGCGGAAAGAGAACTCTCATGGCCTTGTGGCTCTGGAGTACAGAGGTTCCTGGAGTTCCAGAGCTCCTCTGGCTTCTGGCAGGGTGTCCTTGGTCTGCCTGATCACTGCTTATTCTGACAAAAGTCACAGCTGCAGGCCCTGCAGCTCCATGCAGCAGTGTGTAACCCATGCACCAGCCTCTCTCTGCCTGCACCCCGGTGACCCCCACCTTGCACTGCCAAGGCCTCCCCAAGCTCTTGCTGAACACTGAGCCTTTGCTACATTCTCCCTGAGACCTTCTGAACCAGGGGGGTCTCCCTGCAACCCCTGCAGGCTCCTGTGGTATCAGACAGAAAATCATCATCCTCAGCACTTTCCTCAACCTGCCTAACACACCCACCCCTCTCAGGCCTATGCAAGGGAGTTTCCTTCTCCCCACTCAGTCCCTTCTCTCCTTCCCACCATCAGCCTGCAGCAGGAACGAGTGGTTTCTCCACCTCTCTACCACTTGGGGCTTTCCTTACATAAAACCCTAAGCCCTCATCCCTAACCTGACATTCAAGGCTGTTATACTGCTAATGCAGTGACAGTCTTTCCCTTACATCAAAGGTGACAATAAAGGAAGAGTTTAATGGCAATAAGGACTTAAGAAAATTTAAATAGATCGGCTTATTATTTATATGACCAAAAATAGCCCCTTTAAGCAAGTTTGCATTCTATAATGTAAACCCAGAGTCCTAACTAATGCCACTAATGATTCCAGGTAGCAGTAAAAGAGTTGGGTGACATCATTCAGGCACCGGTAAATTAGTCAACAATCTATTGAGCATTTACTGAACCCAGAAACTCGAGTATGGGTTACCCCCCATCAAGTTGTTCATGATGTAGAAAAAGAAAGAGACAACTTGAGGAGCAGGGGAGGGGAGAAGAGGTGAGGGGGAGGGGAGATGGGAAAAGTGGGAGGTGGGGGGGAGGAGGAGGAGAAAGAGAAAAAATAAAATACAATGAATTCATTATGCTCCCAGAGAGAAGAGATCAAAAGAAGGATGATCCCCACACAGATGTGCAAGTGACTAATTCAGTCCAGAAGGAAACCAGGCCCCGTTCACAGTGTTGAGAGAAGACAGCACCAGCCAGCCTTGTAGCCTGAGAAGCTGTCTCCTCACCAGGTTTGATTCCGTTGATTAAATTTAAATCTCTGAATGAGATCTCTTAAGCCTGAATCCAAAGTAGGACAGAGATCATAAAAGGGTATATTGTGCCTTATGCTTGGGCTGTTTGCGTGTATAAATGTGCAGTCCAGGATCTCATTTTTATTTACTTTGATATAAAATGCAGCAAAACAATAGTGGAAGGCACTGGCAAGGACCTGGGGACACAGGCCCATCCACATGCTGCTGGGGGACTCTGAAGTGGTTCTTCCCCCAGGATCTCCAGTGGCTCCTGGTCTTCCCCTTATGTGACATTCAAACCTGCTGTGTTTACATATTTAATGGCTGTCTCTATGAGGACATTGTGTTTTCTTCTTCACAGCTGGATGTCCCCATTTAATAGCCAACCCTGGACATAAACTGACTGCTCAGTTAGTAAACATGTTTTGAATTCATAATCTCTTCAGGGTGGCAATTTGGCAATATGTATCAGAAGTTCTCAATTTTCCTTAGGAATTTATGCTAAGAAAATGGTCATGGATGGATATGCATAATTATTTACAAAAGTGTTCAGGACAATGTGGTTTACACTAGGAGAAATCCAGAAACAATGGAGATGTCCAGCAATAAAACCTTGCTTAAAAAACATTGGTACCATCTTTAAAAGAACTACTATGCAATCATTAAAAATGACAATAGTTATAATAAAACTATCACATTTGGTAAATCTGTGTTTTCTGTGTGTGTAGATGTATAAGCAAATAAAAGAGCTCAGTAGGATGAGCCTGACATATTAACAGTAGTCATCTTCAGGTGAAAAGTATTCAGTTCACTCTTACTTGCTCAGTTTTGTTCATCTTCATTTCTTCAATATTATAAAATAGACATATATTTATTTCATTGTAAGAGTTTAAAAAAAGAAAAATAAGTAAATAGCCCCTCAGCATGTTGTACAGAAAGCTGGTTATTAAATCTCCAACTCATTAATTTGTCCCCACTTTCTGCACAGGCCTCCCAGTCTTCTATGGATAAGTTATACCCCAGTGCTTAAAGGAGGTGCTTATAACAGGATTCACACATCTGTTTCCTTCCTTCCTGCTCACTAGAAGATGTGTTAGGAGGCTGTATGCTAGGGAAGATACAAGCAAGTCTTTGATAAAGCATCCACTTCTATGCTGCTGGTGGTAATACAAACTAGTACAACCATTATGGAAAACAGTGTGGAGATTCCTTAAAGAACTAAAAGTAGAACTACCATTTGATCCAGCAATCCCACTACTTGGTATCTACCCAGAGGAAAAGAAGTCGTTATACAAAAAAGATACTTGCATGTTCATGTTTATAGCAGCACAATTCACAATTGCAAAAATATGGAACCAGCCCAAATGCCCATCAATCAATGAGTGGATAAAGACACTATGGTATATAGTATGGTATATATGGTATAAAATATGGTATATAGTATGATGGAATACTACTCAGCCATAAAAAAGAGCAAATTAAAGGCATTCACAGCAACCTGGTTGGAATTGGAAACTATGATTCTAAGTGAAGTAACTCAGGAATGGAAAATCAAACATTGTATGTTCTCACTCATAAGTGGGAGCTAAGCTATGAGGATGCAAAGGCCTATGAATGATACAATGTACTTTGGAGACTAGAGGGAAAGGATGGAAGCGGGGTGAGTTATAAAAGACTACAAACTGAGTTCAGTGCATACTGGACGTGTGATGGGTGCACCAAAATCCCACAAATCACCACTAAAGAACTTACTCATGCAACCAAATACCACCTGTTCCCCCAAAACCTATGGAAATACATGATTTTTTAAAAAAATAAATAATAAAGCATCCCTTTATCCATGCAAAAACTTATCTGGGTTAACCCGATCCTAATATTCCTTCTGCACACAACTACCAAAGCTCAAATAGACTTCCCTCCTAACAGGAATCCAAAAGAAAAACACCAGCACAGACCCACACCTAGCAGCTACACCTGCTGCAGTGCCACTGTTTGGCAGGCCTAAAGCTGCAGCCTGCTCTTCCAAAGTCATTTAAAGGGGGGTCAGCAACCCTTGGAGCTCCCAGATCTCTAATCGGTCCAGGCATTCAGTGCATGGACTGCAGAATACAGCGCGTCTTCCAAAGCCACAAATGTCAATTACCGGACTGTTCTTCCACCTTGTGGGAAGAGAAACAGGAGGAAAGAGAAGGGGGAAATGATGGCCATAGTTCCTGAGCAGGAGTAGTATCTGCCTCAGGCACTGTCAAGTACAATAGAGAAGTGGCGTCCAGCCTTTTGAAGGTCTGGCTTAAATCTCTTCGAGGCCTGGACCACGGCTACTCTCTCCTCAGCCTAATTTATTTACATATTTCACCTTGCCTTCGCCTCAGTGAGTTACAACTTAGGAACTCACTTTTTTAAAGCCATTTGAGTCCATGCCTTCTTCTATGAAAGCACTTTTAATTCATCTTTTTCTAAAGGATTCATTTTTTAAAAATCAGATTAGTGATAAAAATTCCTAATGAAATGATTGCTTCTGTAAAGTGATAGAAATGAAATGCCCTGACGAATCCTCCAGGATAATTGTTTCTTCAGTAATGTTTACCATCATTACCTATCCTGAATTTCAGATGCTGCAGCTTCCACCCCCCAAATAGCCACACAATTAATCTCATTAAAAGGAACCATTTATAGTTACGAATTACCTTCATCTTAGGTTGATCAAGGCACTCTACTGATGACAAAATACTCTGATTCACTATAATTTTTGCATGGCTCATTTCTACCAAACAAAGTGCTTCAATCCTTCTAGGTTTATTTATTTATTGTTAAAAAACTGAATTACAAATTGAGATGTCAAGCAAAAGTTACTTAAAAATGTATTCTTTTCATACTCAGCCTCCAAGTTGATAATCCTTTTTTTGAGGGTTCTCATTACAATTCCCTTGATGAAGGCAGAGCTCATGAAAATTTGTGCAAAGAAAATATAACATGGCTTAGGAAGAGGGGAAGGAGAGAAGGAAGAGGAGGTTACTAAATTAAAAACTGCTGTGAAACCTTAGATAATGGATTCTGTGTCTTTTGAATAGAAAATTACTGACTCCTCTACACAGATGCTAAGAAGATGCCTTCTCAGACCAAAAGACAAAAGTGCAGAACTCTCTTTCCCTGCTTAACCTTACATGCTTTTCTTTTACTTTCCAAACTCCCTTGATGCATGACTGCCTGGCTGCTGTCAGCCTGTCTAACACCAATTATGTTGTACCAGCTGCAAAGCAAGGGCTCATGGCTTTCTGTGCATTCCATCCACACTATAACGTTCCGCCAGGGCAGTGCTCAGTTCTCCAAGAGGTTGACTAAATAAACATTGAGTTGAAAAGTGTAGGCTAGAAAGATTACTCCTATCCAACACAAATAAAAATGAGCATCTAGAATTCAGTGCAGTTATTCTGCTCCTTACAAAACCCAAGGTGATTTCCTTTTCCTAAAGAATAACACTTTCATTTCACGGCTAAAATGTTTTCTTAGAAATTTGCCACCAACTCGGCTATATTTGGGAATTCTGAGTGACAAGGAAGGGACAAGATTCCCCTTCTGGGCCCAACAACAATCATTAATATAAACATGAAGTACAAAGAGTTTCCTTGTTTTCTTCTGCCTGGGTTTCTTGACACAGCCTGGCCAGACATAGCAAGTCAGTTTCCATCGCATCTTGCTATTAGATGAGCCCAAGTCAAGAAACACCCTCTCAACACATTGCTTCCTGGAGGCCTAGAGAAATTTCCATAGCTGTGTACTTTTTAGCTCTGCCCAATTCCCCAAGTCTCCAACTCCTTCAATCTCTTAAAGTTTAGGGATAGTAACTACCATTAGTGTTTTACTGACAGTTTTATATTCAGGTAGTGATTTAAGTTTTTTTTTTTTTATCTTTCGATTGTTAGGGCAGTTAGGGCCGTAACAAAGTGCCATAATAAAGTACCACAGGCTGGGGGGCTTAAACAACAGAAATTTATTTTCTCATAACTCTGGAGGTCAGAAGTCCAAAATCAAGATGGCGGCACAGTGGTTTCTTCTAGGACCTCTCTCCTTGGCTTAAAGATGGCTATTTTTTGCCAGTATCTTCTCACGGTGCTTATCAGTGTCCTAATCTGTTTTTCTTGTAAGGACACCAGTCATGTTGGATTAGAGCCCACTCTATGACCTCATTTTACCTGAACTATCTCTTTAAGGGCAGTGTTTCTAAATATAGTCACATTCTGAGGTACTGGGGGTTAGGACTTCAGCATGTCAATGTGGGGAGCACACAATTCAGCCCAGGTATGGTCTCATTTTATACACCAGGAACCTAAAATTCAATAAAGAAAACTGAATTGCCAAGCTCACTCAGCCATTAGGTGATGTCTCTAAGATTGGACTTAGCTGTGAATTCAAATGGCATGCCATTACAGCCTGCAGTCACTCCAATAACTAACTTGTGTTTAACTTCTCAATGTTTACATGTGACACATCATCTCATTGAATCTCCTGAGAAAAGCAAATCAGATTTACCTTGGACTCATTTGGCCATCTCTACTCTTATATATCTCTGCTTTGAAAGCCTGGGGGCAGGAGAGGAAGTTCTAGAATCCTCTCGCAGCCTACTCTTTACCCACAACCTTTCCCCACTAGCTGAACTTTGTGATTTTGGGGATGCTAGAGGACAATCTGACCAAAACTTGACTCTGAAAGGGGTCCCAAATGTTGGCTGCAGCTAAGAAGCAAATTTGCCCAAGATAGTGGCAGGGTGAGGATTCATCACCAATGTTGATCCCAACTGATCTCTGTCAAACCTCAGGTGCTAACCAAATCTGAGAGTAGACAGATGGACTCAAGGATGAGGGGTTGAAAGATGAACATGTGTTCCTGAATCCCTGGTGGAGTTGGCCCAAGAGGAAACATACTATTCCCATCATTTCAAAGTACCTAAATGGGCCTTGTATTTTAAATACCAAGAGTATTATTTTCTTAGAAGATTAAAAAGAAATGTTAACAAAAGTATTTGAATGCTCACTGACAGTTTCTTCTAAGGAAGAATAAAGCAAAAGTGTATTGCTAGTGACTATGTGTTTGGTGCTTGAGAACTTTTTCTATGTGTGCCTACACAGAAACGAGGAGACCTTAATTCAAGTGCCTGGTACTAATGTTAGTGAAGAAATCAGTACATCTCTCTGAGCCTCAATTCTCTTACCTACAGGCTGGATGAGATGATCTTTAATGTTCTTATAGGTCTAAGCTTTTATGCACAAACCCAACTTTTGTCTTTTTTTTTTTTCAGCTTTCTCCTCACCAACTCTTCAAAGATCCAGTTGATACAAAAGGCACATGCTAAAATATGATTCCCCAGTCCTGACCAAGCTGATGTGGTCTTCTCCAAGTCCCCAGTCCTGACCAAGCTGAATCTCCTTTGTCACTCATGGGGCAACAGGGACTTACCTTCCAGTGCAGGAGAAAGGAGAGATCCTTTAGAACAGGAGCTAAAGGCATCCTTTAGAACAGATGCCAGGAGCTCACGCAAAATGCTTGAAGAAAGGGGCTTAGCCAGAAACCGAACTGGGAGTTGATGCCCAGTTTAGGAAGAGTTCAAATCGAGGAGTCAGAAGCAGCAAATTCTACATCAGATCCACAAATTCTTAACTAGAAGAATAAAAACAAGTCAAATCAAGTTGGGCTTAAAAGGAATATAGGGGTAGAAGAGGTGATGCGCAGATGGGTGTGCCTGGCCGAATGGGGGGTAGGCACAGGCAGCGCACACCATTGATTTCTTTGCTTCCTTTTTTAAAGATTTTATTTTTAAGAGCAGTTTCAGGTTCAAAGCAAAGTTAGAAGTACCAAGATTTTTTCCATATACCCCTGTCCCTACACATGCATAGCCCCCTCATTATCAAAATCCCCTATCAGAGTGTAATAAATGACAATGAACCTACGTTGGACGCATCATAATCACGTAAAGTCCTGGTGTACATTAGCTTTCACTCTTGGTGTTGTACATTCTATGAATTCGGACAAATGTGTAATGGCATGTGTCCACTGTTATGGTATCATACAGAGCACTTTCACTGCCACAAAAATTTTCTGCTCTCTGCCTATAGTTGGGGATCAGAAACCAATACCCCAAAATATGGCATTTTGACATGCTGAACTGAAGAAGCTTTAACGTCTCTCTGACCTTCCCTCTTCTGCCCCACTTTCTTTCCCAAAACCTAGGATTATCTTATTCCCTTATCTGCTTAAAGTCCGAACCTGCCAAAGAAGAAAACAATGACCTCTGCCCCCTTCCCTTAGTTTCCATTAACTGAACCTAGATTCCAGGAAGAAAGACTGAAGTCTGTCAACACACCTGGACAGACTTTTATCACAAACCATTGTCCACTCTGCGAACCCAACAGATTTTGTCCCAGACAACTGTATTCTCTTCAAGCCCATTGAATTCTCCCTAGGAATCATGCATTGCCCCTCAACAGAATTCCTCTTGTCCCTACTCACATAGTTTGCTTTGCCAGGATCCTAAGATTTTTTGGAAAACCTTAGGACCAGGAGGTATTCTTGTGGACTCATTCTGTTTTTCTGTAACCTCAAGATGGTGTATAAGCTTCTGCCCCCCAATGGGGGGTTGGAGTAATCACTGTGTCTCCTGTGTGAAAGTAAACAAATTTGTATGCCTTTTTCCCAGTTAATCTACCTCCTGTGAGTTGATTTTTTAGTGAAACTTCAGAGGGCTCTTTGACTCCTACAGTATTTATCCCTCCCCCTCCCTTCAGCCCCTACCAACCACTGATCTTCTTACTGCCTCCACAGTTTTACCTTTTCCAGAAGGTCATATAGTTGAAATATTACAGTCCGTTACCTTTTCAGATTAGCTTCTGTCACTTAGTAATATATATTTAAGATTCCTCCATGTCTTTTCATGGCTTGATAGTTCATTTCTTTTCAGTATTAAGTGATATTCCATTGTTTGATGTACCACAATTTATCCCCTACCTACTGAAGGAATACCTGGTTGTTTCCAAGATTTACCTGGCCACCTATGGAATACTGTAGTTTCCAAAACTGGCCATAAGATATTTCCTACTATTCTTGCATATTGCAGTTGCATAAGAATGGCGTCCTAAGATTTTCCAGAAATTTGGCACTTCTCCATCAAGACATGGATTCTACTTCCTCTTCCCTTAAGTCTAGGCAGATTTGTGACTGACTGGTAACCATAGAGCATGGTAGAAATTACACAGAGTGATTTCTGAGGTTATAAATGATGAAGCTCATCTACCTCACAGGAACATAGGCATTGAGTCCTGAGCCACCAAGCAAGTGTCCAACTACCCTGAAACTGCCATGTGGTGAGGAAGCCCAAACTTGATGTGATTTCACCTCTTCTGCCCCTATTCCTTTTGTGCCCAACTTGATTTGACTTGTTTTTATTTTTCTAGTTAAGTGAAAAGATAGCAAGGGGAAGCACTGAAGCTGCATTGTGAGCGAGAGATGCCCAGCCACCATGCAGCTGCTCCACCCACCTCACCCTCAGCCTACTTTCCTCCACCCTCAACCTTGTACTTTTGTTGCTCCAAACACTGTCTGGTTACAATCAGAGGAGAGATTCCAAGACAGTAGCACCCAGCTAAAACCTTCCTGAATTCGCAACTCACAAAAGTTATAAAAGACAATAAAATGACTGTTCTTTAAGTTATATGTTTTGAAGTGAATTATTATTCAGCAACAAATAACCCATAACATCATCCTTTTTTCCTCACCTCCACTTCCCAGTTTTGCCTCCAGTCTGAGTACTTAAAGTTAGGCCTACAAATCCAGTCCTTTCCCTTCAAAGGAAACTTATTATAAACTGAGGCATCCAGAAAAAGGCTGTCATGAGGTTTTAATGTCATTCTCTGCTCTCTTCATTAAGATATAAATAACCCTGGTATAATTTTTTCCTCTTGTTTAGATGCAAATATACTTAAGAACTGAACTCTCCCAGTTGTTTATAATTGCGTCCATACCATAATCCCAAAACAATTTTAAAAAGAGAATAAAATTAATTATTTATTGGTTTTATATTTTTATCCTCCTAGAATCCATTAAACCAACCATATTTTATTGAGTTTCTCATTTGGAGAAGGAGATGATTTGTCTTGTTTTTACATTTTCCTTTGTTCTTATCTTGGCAATTAACTATTGGATGATTTGTTAATTAGATAACTGACATCCAAAGGCACTTCATTCATTAAAAAAGTAAAATAATAACAGCTCATCATCTAGGGAAAAGTGCAGAGGAAAAATGATCAATTTTTAACATCGTGGTCGATGTAGGTAGTTGAACTTGAATATGTTTACCAAACAACTAAATGCAGACCAATGCTTTTGGAAGCTAACTTTAACATGAATAAACTTGGTTATCCTAATTGCCCTTAGGAAATGATGGCACATGTTTAATAAGAAGGAAAAAAGTAGAGTGGCTTTTCAGTGTGACTCTTTCCTATGACATTTCTTACCCCACTTTTAGCAGAATCAACTAAAATCATACGGAAAGAAATCATGCCTTTTAAACTTGTCTAGTTAGTTCTTTATAACTCAGAGAAGCACCCCTATTCAAAGTATTTTCAGCTTCAAAAAAAATCCCCACCCTCAAAAAATATTTGTTTACCCTTGAAATTGTTTTTGCTATCACCACATGAATTCTGAAGAAAGGTTTGATTATATTGTTAAATCAGTGTTGATTTAAACATGGATCGACCTCCCACATAGCCACCATATCTGAGTTGTTGCTAGAACTGAAAGAAACTGGAAGGAAATGATCAAAATTTCCCTAAAAGCACTAACCATCCCTTTGCACAAATTGCCCTGGTAGGAAAAATCTCAGTCCTGCCTACCCTAATGTGAACTAATTTGGTCTACAGTGACACAGAGAAGGCACACATAAGGAGACATTTTCCAATGTTTAGAATTCTTTTCACTGCTATAGAAAGCATCTTGCTATAGTAAGAAAAAGGCCAAAGATCTGCCTTACACAGCTCGGGATCTTTCTCCTTTGGCCTTAGCATTTGGGGCTGGAGATACTATTTGTGGAATGAGGCTGAGGAAATGAGCCAAAATGAATTTCAGGCTTGCCAGAGCTTACAATCTTAATGTAAATTCAACAATTAGCAATGCCTCAGCTGTGAAGCTGGAAAAAATTCCACACATCAGATGGTGAGAGAGGCTCCTTGGAAAAATCATTTCCATTTTACTGTTGTTATGCTGTCATGTCCTCGCTCAACTAACCTTGAAAGCAGACCTGAACCCTATGAGTCATCGACTCACAAAGATGCCCCCAGAAAGGTAACGTCCTTATTCAGGCAAAGTAGAACTATGAAACTGTACAAAGTCTATGCAGGGAAAGAGATTTAAAATATGATATGATATGAGGTACAGGATGTATCATCAGCTTCAAAAACTGCTGAGGTTAATGGACATTGTTGGATGCCAAGAGGATCCAATTAAATTAAGATACTTCTTATAAGAATCAACAGCTCTAACATGTCCTTGTCAGCCTAAAGCTTATGGCAGGTGTGATCCTGTAATATGACTCTTTTTGGTTTGTTTTCTGAAGTTTTTCAAGAAGGCAGAAAACACACATTACATACCATGGAGTCAATACCTGCCTGCCCCCAGCAAAACGTGGGTCTCCTTCCCTCATTTCCCCACCTTGGTGTTTTTCTAAAGAGGAAGAAAAATGTAAATGTGCATGTGCATATTTCATCATCCAATTGGAAAGAATATAATGATATGGGAACTTGAGGGAAAGACCTGAAATTCTAAGGACTTCACATGCTAAACACAATTACTTACTCTCTGGGGGGTTTTCCCCAAAAATCATTCACCCTTATTTTCATTGTTGGTCATTATAGATGATGCAAACTTTGTGACCATCCTCAAAACCAAGGACCGTGTTCCGTTTCAACCTCTTAATCAATTATACATCACACCCAGTCTGGGAGTAAATCTTGCTAGTTCCCTCAAACTTTCTTCTTCATGACTTTTCCTCATTCCTTCATATCATAAAATACCCCCATTTTCTATATTAAACTCTGTTCTGAGTGCGGATCAAACACGATCAATATTTTAATACAAATGTCCCCCAGTTTTTCTCCATCAAACATCCATTCAGCTTATATCTTAGTTTGGATTTCCCCCCAAGCAGAGCCTGAGAAAGAATTCAGGTGCAAGTAGTTTATTTGGGAAGTGATCCCAGGAAGCACCTGGGCACTCTGGGGAAGCCAGACAAGGAAGGGAGGAAAGCAAATGAAATTCCTACTGTGGGCAACCGTGCTGAGATCCAACTGGGGACCTTCTAAAATACCACACTTCACATCCCAGATTGTCCCACCGAGGCACATTCATCCACCAACTCGTGTTCCACGTTGTTGGGGGATTACTTGCAAGACTTCTTGATTCTGCAGAGCTTCCAGCCTGCACGGTGCACAGGCAAGGGTGCACTCCTGTGGCCAGACAACGTCCTCTGGCAAAATGGTTAGGGAGTACCCACTAAAGCTGCAAGTGATCTTCAGAGAGGACTGAGTGGACACAGGCAAGGCTCCCCCAATAATGCCTGCTACCTACTTCCTGTGCCTGAACCAGGCAAATGCTGGGCTATACACACAATGGGTAGTTTTGTTTGTTGAATGAATATTCAGATATATATTCTCTCCCCTTTGATTCTCTAACTGAATTATGATTCCTATTTGTATCTTCCCTCAGATAGAACCTTTAACCCAATCATTCATTTACCCATCTTTTAATCTGTACAGAAAGCTTCCTGTCTCCATTCTGCAAATACTTGTTTTGAACCCAATTATCTCAGAGCTCTTCTCTCTCTTATGCACTGTCAAGACGATTTACTTCAAATGGGCAAAGAGCTCCAGCTCATGGCCCCTGCTTTTGAATCTCAGAAAAAGAAACGGATATCTTTCTCAACCACAGGGCTGTATCGCCAGTCTTTTCAGAAGTTTGAAAAATGTTTAATTATTTCAGATTCGCATTATGTTCACATCTATTTACATAAGTAAAAAGGAAATGTGTTCTTTTATATTAGCCTCTTATTCAATCAGCAAATAAGGGCAAAAAATTTCACCACAGCAAATTCTGTTGATTTTGTATTTAAATCACAATTGTATCTTTGTAAAAGAGCTTGTAGTAAAGTCCATACAGAACTAGAAAGAATCATGTGCCAAAAAATGCGAGCTGCCATCCAGAAACTCATTTTGTTTTCCATATGAGATATTAACTATTGATTTTTCTTTTTCCTATCACAACGTCCTGTTCTTACAACCTGGGGTGCCTCTTAATCCTTGTTTGTGGAGACTGTAACACTTTATCAACCCTCAAAATATTTTTCTATCTGAGAGTGATTTTTTTAGTGTCACTAGTATATCTAAGTATTTTGGTGCTGTAAACGTGTGTGTTGGGGATTCAGGGACGTCATTTCTCACCCTCTGACATGGCCTAAGTACTACATTTTCTTACAGGTTGGAGAAATAGCCTTAAGGCTATTGATGGGAGTGTCCTGTAGGGTCTCTTGTCTGGCTCATATTTGCAATGAACCTGCCTTTAGACTGCAGCGATAAAAAGGACATAATCCTTAAGTGATTCATAATCCTTAAGAGAAGCTCCACCAATTTATGTGGCAGGCCTTAATCTCATGTGAAGATTTAATGAGAACCACATGTAGTCAAAAGTATACCCTGCATCTGTTACAGTAGACAGCTCTGCAAAAGCAGAGCAATACCTCGTGTGAAGACCATCTAGTCAGACATTTTTAACTGACAGCAATGACCCTAACAGAGAACCTGGGGGAAAGAGAAACAAAAAAATAAAAAAGATAACCAGTCCAGCAAATATTGATCCATTATATGCTTTCTGGTAATTTCTGAATATTCCCCAAAAGAAAAGCAAGACATGGATAATTTATGTGCCTATTGAAAGTAATTTTCCAAGCATGAATGGCTGAAGGATTGTAATTTCTTTCCCCCCAGTCATTATAGGTCTCCCTGAGGTCATACAAATAACCAGCATCCTTTCATCCTAAACACCGCTAAGCCCAGGTTGAGATATGAGCCTATTAAAATTCGGTTTAAAGAAGAATTTTATTTTGCCGATGATCTCATTTATTAATTGCTGACTGCCTCTTAAAACCTTCAGTGGAAGACAAAGAGACCTTCAAATCCTTTCTCTGAGAATTAAAGCTTTCATTTAAGGATTCCAAATGGGTTGTATCTAGGTATTAAAGTTCAAGTACTTTAACCACCAAAAGATAAAAGGAATTTTACCCAGTTTTGTTCCACAATTGCCACCCAGTATTTCTTCAGTCCTGGCCAAACTGAGCATCAATTTAAATTAGATTTACTCACGGGACCCTCTGTAATCACAGTCAACACAAGATATTAGGGAGTTTAGGGAAGGTGTCTATTAAACGACAATTAAAGCTGTCAGTCTTCCAGAGCTTATTTTCAGTTAATTTGATCCTAGTAGACAGTCATATTGGACTGCTGTAAACAAAGAGGCTTGCTTTACAATACAAGCTGAGATCCAGAGCTGGCTGCCTGAAACCTGGTGAAGGTGCAGGCTTCACTTTGGCCTTAAGATGGCTTCATCTGTTCCTCTGAATAAATGACTTCAAAATCACTTCAACTGTTTAAATCCTCCTGAAAGTCCTAACGCTCACCAAAGAAGAGTTTAACTGGCACCTTTCAGAGAAAGGAGTCAGCAATGAGGTTCTGGGTACTGATTGGCATTTCCTTTTGATGTGAAGTCTCATGGAAATTATTTAGGACTAGGTGTTCCCCATCCTGCATATAGGCAATAGTAAAGAGAGCGCTTTGCACCTAGAATGTGCCTGAAATCGCCTATCAAAAGTCTTAGGTTATCCACACCCTTTAATGCAGTGCTTTCATCTTCAGGGGTTTATCCTGAAGAAACAATCAGATAATTATGCAGATGCATGAACAAATATGTTTGCTGCAGTATTACATGTAGACAAGATGTAAAGCAGACTTGCTTTTGTGACTCCTCCTGCCTCATTCTCCTTAAGCCACCCCAAACCCCGTATCATTTTTCTCCACCATAAAAACCTCTTCAATGTCACTGTCCTCTTAGGCATTTACCTGGAGAGTGGTGTCCTACACAGGTTGAAAATTCCAGGACCTGGGCATTTCTCCATTCCACCCTCGGGTTCATACTCTCTACAGTCCCCAAGGCTAGAAAAACAGAAACTTTTTTTATATATTTTTATACTAAGGTGTTCATGGATTAACATTGCTTCTACTAGGTAGTGTTTTATGTTGTAAAATGAGATCTTCCTAAAGACAAGACTTTAAACCAAAAATGGGAATTTCAGGCTCCACATAAGCCCAGCAATAAGGATGTTTGTAGTTTAAAATTCATTTTAAAAATACCTTTTCAGTGTGTGGGTGTGTGTCTTAGTTTATTTGTTATGTTTCATTATGAAAAGATATTCATGCTTATTATAGAAAATGTGGGAAATGAAAGGAGAAAGGGAGACAAAATTCATCCATATTCCCACCATGCAGAAATAGCATTTTTAACATTCTATTGTGTTTCCTTTCAGTCTTGGTAATATGCATAAATGTTTGTTTTTTCTGTGGAGTCATAATTATAGTATATGTACCATTCTGAATTTTTTATTTTGCACAGTTATGGAAAAACATCAGAATAGTTCTACCCTAGTAAGGCTTTCCATGGGGCCACACTTTACAGTAGTTCACTATTTCACTCTTTCTTCGCGCATCAATTTACCTGCCAAGGATACTTTAAAAGCATTTGCCTCCTCTTTATGGACGTCCCATTCACTCCCATCTCCATATTACATTGGAAATCTTCACCGTATCTAGCTGGTAAGTAAATTTCTCCAAATGAACATTTCAGAGGCATTTAAACCAGAGCAACTCCACCTTGAATAGGAGCTGGGTAAAATGAGGCTGAGACCTACAGGGTTGCATTCCCAAGAGGTTAAGGCATGCTTAGTCACAGGATGAGATAGGAGGTCAGCAGGAGATACAGATCATGAAGACCTTGCTGATAAAACAGGTTGTAATAAAGAAGCCAGATAAACTCCACCCAAACCAAGTGGCAATGAGCGTGACCTCTGGTTGTCCTCAATGCTACACTCCCACCAGAGCCATGCCTGTTTACAAATGCTATGGGAATGTCAGGATTTTACCCTATATGGTCTAAAAAGAAAAGGCGTGAGTAATCCAACAATTGCTTAGCATATAATCAAGAAATAACCATAAAAATGGGCAACCAGCACCTTATGCTGCTGCTCTGCCTATGGAGTAGCCATTCTTTATTCCTTTACTTTCTTAATAAACTTGCTTTCACTTTACTCTATGGACTCGCCCCAAATTCTTTTTTTTTTTTTTTTTTTTTTTAGACGGAGTTTAGCTCTTGTCACCCAGGCTGGAGTGCAAAGGTGCGATCTCGGCTCACCGCAACCTCCACCTCCTGGATTCAAGCGATTCTCCTGCCTCAGTCTCCCAAGTAGCTAGGATTACAGCCGCCCACCACCACTCCCGGCTAATTTTTTGTATTTCTAGTAGAGACGGGGTTTCGCCATGTTGGGCAGGCTGGTCTCAAACTCCTGACCTCAGGTGATCCACCTGCCTTGGCTTCCCAAAGTGCTGGGATTACAGGCATGAGCCACCGCCCCCGGCCCCCAAATTCTTTCTTGTGCAAGATCCAAGAACCCTCTCCTGGGGTCTGGATGGAGACCCCTTTCCGGTAACAAAATCACTAAAATTCAGTTCTGGAACAGGGAAAGAACTGGAGTGAGTTTAAACAATGTAGATGCAGCTGATGCCTAGCAGGAGGACACAGGCTACAAAAGGCCACCCCAGCAGGAGGGCCGGGTCACAGCAATCCTGGTGAGAGCCTCTGCTACTGCAGCTCCCTCTGGGGCTGTTTAGGACAGCACCCTGCTGCCCACCTGAGACTCAGCCTCTGCTTCCCGGTCACTTTGGGCACCACAGGAAGCCCCTGTGATAACACCCACGGGCTCTAAAAACTGTGTTCTTGGTATCCCTGAGGACAGCTCATTTCTGCCACCAAAAATATACTGTCCCCCTGCTCCCTCACCCTTCTTCATTCAAGAGCATGGACTGAAGGTGTAAGGGGGGCGTAGGAGCCCTACAGTTGTTTATGATTTGGTGAGCACATTCCCATTTCTATCTGGGCTATTTTTTTCTTTTTCCTTTTTTTCCTTTTTTTTTTTTTTTTTTGAGACGGAGTCTCGCTCTGTTACCAAGGCTGGAGTGCGGTGGTGCTATCTCAGCTCACTGCAACCTCCACCTCCTGGATTCAAGCGATTCTCTTGCCTCAGCCTCCTGAGTAGCTGGGATTACAGGCATGCACCACCAGGCCCAGCTATTTTTTTTTTTTTTTTTTAATTTTTAGTAGAGATAGGGTTTCACCATGTTGATCAGGCTGGTCTCGAACTCCTGACCTCATGATCCACCCACCTCAGCCTGCCAAAGTGCTGGAATTACAGGCGTAAGCCACTGCACCCAGCCTTTTTTCCTAATTTTGCTACTGACCTTGTATAATCCCACTTGGTAACTGATAAATTATTTTGGTAATAGGCTCAGATTAAACGGATAAGGTGCAGCCAAATGTTTCTGAAGGAAACAAGGTGGGGAGATGCAACATTTTTAGTCAACCCAATAAGTCATACTTTTTGAATAATATTTAAAGAGGACACTAAAAGGAGAAGAAGACGGGAAGAGGTAAGATGAGAATGAGGTAGAGTTCAGCTGATATGGGTATCTTATTTGTAAATGGCATGTCATTGTATTAATGGATTTGAATTACATCAAACATTTCTATAAAGATTGGTTTGAATTAAATTTAAACATGTTATAAAGAGCCTTTTGCTCATTTAGGGAAGCCTTAATAATGTTTACAAATAATTAATAAACACTTAGGAGGGCTATCAGATTTCTAGTAACTAACAATATGCTGATCTACCCAGAGACTTGGAAAGAGCTAGATTCACAATGTATGATGACCGACCACCATGTTTGCTACCCTTCACATGAGAGACTATGTACACAGCATAGTGAGAACACTAGGAAAAATGGCTCCTTCTCCTCACCTAGCAACTGTTAACCCCCTTGGCAGCAAGTGGGGTGCTCAGAAATGGCTTATGAAGCAAAAACTGCTTCTCAAAGGAGATTCAGGGGACTGGGGCCAATGGGATTCCCAAGAAGTCAGAGCTTTCTTCTGAAGTCTTGGCCATGAAGTCATTCAACTGGCTGTCATGACTCTTTTCATTCTCCAATCCAGGTCTATTTAGTCTTCTAATAAAAACAGAGGAAAGAGGTACCCAAATTAGAATAAAAGAGCAGAGGAAGCTGAAATGGTCAACAATATGCATTGTCACCCTGCTAAATGACTTGTCAGGTACATAGCTCAGTAGAGTGAAAAGAATGGTGTGTTTATTTTTCCATGTTCTTATGTAGTCAGAATAAAATTCAGGAAATGAAATAGAATCTCCATTTTTAAAACAAATAATTACCATCTTATTTAATTTTTTACAGATATACTGAATAATGTTTTCCTGCCTCTACAGGTTTTTCTTCATGAAGAGTTCCCTGTTAGAGACGTTGCTGCACATCTACCTGGTGAAGGCATAATTTTATCACTCTTATAATTAATTGCTTTATAGGATGAATTGACCTCTTCAGTTTTTGTAAAAATGATGCGTTTATATGTTTTATCACAGTAAAAAAAAATCAAAATAACATGATGTACTGAAAAAGAATGAAGAGATGCCTCAAATCTATTTTTAAAATTCTGGGAAACCAGATATTTGGAGAAATTATTTGAATCACAGTGAAAAGACACATCATTTACTGGTTAAAAGTTGGCATGCTTGAATAACGCAACAGGGTTTACAGGTCGTGAGACCCTTCCACTAACCTTTCTAATGGCATAAAGTGTGTTCAGGGCTGCCATTTCCCAAAGGACTGAGGACTAAGCAGAGAAGAGCCAGTCTCTAATCATGGTCTAAAGACTTCAAAGAGGGTCATCTTCTGGCTTCTTTCTCTCTGCTCTGGTTCCCAGCAACCAGCCGTGCTGTAGATTTTTCAGTATCTCTGAGGGAAGGACACCCACTCGATCACATTCATGTTCAGTTAATTTACTTTCTTTTTTTTTTCCTTTCTTTCTTTTTTTTAGAATCCAATGGCTATTAGCCCTT
Source organism: Pan troglodytes (assembly GCF_028858775.2). Taxonomy (NCBI): domain Eukaryota; kingdom Metazoa; phylum Chordata; class Mammalia; order Primates; family Hominidae; genus Pan; species Pan troglodytes. Next base: position 33,764,487 of record NC_072412.2, read on the forward strand.
AGTGGAAACCATACAGCAGCAAAAGCCACAAAGGCAAGATAGATGGCTTTGCTATGTATCCTATAGATAGCATTACTTTTCTCAGATTCCAAACCTCATCCTGATTTCACCTTGATCCTTTGTAAAACTGTGCCTTGATTTTCACTTTGTGCTTTCAGGATAAAATGATCTTAGGCCAAACCCAGCTTACCAATACTCCAGCACCCATTCTAAGTATGTGCTATCCTGGTACCTCTAGCATGGCACTCCTGGAGGTCAGACTATGTTTTCTCACCTTTTTACACCTGGGACTGGCATACTGTAGGCCTCAGTGAGTTTGTAAAAGAAGCGAGAAGGGAAAGGAGGGAGGGAGAGGACTGGATCTAGACATACAGAATATGTGAACTTTATTCAGTAAATTTTTGAAACAATATCTTTGTTCATGTATTATATATTTAATTTTTTTCACCCAAGAAAAGAACATAAGAAAGTGCCAAAGATCACAAACTACAGTATTGATACCAGTAAAATAAAGACCAATCATAACAATAACAAAGTGGGATTTATACCTTAAAACTCTTTATTCTCACCCTGACATCCTAATTTTTTGTGGCATGTCTTTAAAATAATAGGCAGTGATCCCATTAATATTTTTCAACTGCAAAAGTCCAAAGATTTGAGTACGATAATGAGCATGATAAGAAACAGTATGTTTATTCAGTCTTGAAGGATCTCTCCACAACTTACTTATTTACAGCAAAGGGGAAAATAGTACCTTCACAGTGGCAGACACCACCTTAGCAAAGTGAGCAAAGCTAACATCACTAGCAGGTACATGTATCAACACCACATACTCCCTGATAAGACACACCAAGTCGGGAAGCTTGAGGTCAGGAGTTCAAAACCAGCCTGGCCAATAGAGTGAAACCCTGTCTCTAGTAAAAATACAAAAATTAACCGGGCGTGGTGGCACATGCCTGTAGTCCCAGCTACTTGGGAGGCTGAGGCAGAAGAATCACTTGAATCTGGGAGGTTGAGGTTACAGTGAGCCGAGATCGCGCCACTGCACTCGAGTCTGGGCAACAAAGTGAGACTCCGTCTCAAAAAACAAAACAAAACAAAACAAAACAAAGATGCACCGAGTAGGGCACAGGATCACTATTGTCATATTCTTGCTGAAAACGCATAATCTGAATTTGATCATGAGGAAAACGCAGACAAATCCAAACAGAGGGAAAATTTACAAAACAACTAACTCTTATTTTTCACAAGTGTCATAAAAGTTCAAGAAAGACTGAGAAATTGTCCCAGAATGGAAGAGACTAAGAGGTTGGGGCAACTAAATGTGTGATCCTTCAGAAATTTTTGAATAAGGTCTATAGATTAGTTAATAGTAACATATCATGTTAATTTCCTGGTTTTGATCATTATATAAATATTATGTGTCATGCTAACATTTGGGAGGCTGGGTGAAAGGTATATTGGAATTCTTTGTACTATTCTACTACTTTGTTGTATGTCTGAAATTATTTTAAATAAATAGTTAAATTTTTTAAATTAAACAATTCTAAACATCTGGATATTAGATTTCAGTGCATATCTGTGAGCACTGAATCTGTGAGCATATTCTTCAGAAAAAGCAAATAAAGATTGTAAAGTTGCTGGTATTTACTTTACGTCAGTGGATAACAAACATTTTGTCATTTTAATTACAGACAGAAAGAGCTACAGAGAGTCAGAAAGACAACCTAAATTGGTATGTCTGCATTGACAAAGCAGTTCAAAGGGAACCAGGGATGCATCTTAGAGCCACACCAAGGAGGCTGTCTCTGTCGCTGTCACAGCCTGTGCTACCAGAATCAAAGGCAGGCTTTTCTCTGATTGGTTAGGTCAGGCTGCTAATGAGGCAAAGGTCATGGATTAGATTCATTCTCAGGGCCGGTGAATGTCACTTTCTCCCTTGGCATTTTGCTGATCACAAGAGACCGAGGTGTAAAAGTTTGACTGCAACAGCAAGAGACCAGCCCTACTGTGGGAAAGAACTAAAACACCATCCCTAAGGTCACGTTTAAACATGATGGACACACTTGAATATAATCACTGTCACCTAAATGTGATTCTAAAAATAACTGCCCAGGAAAGGAATCCCTTATTAGATTCGCTTTCCTCTCTTCGCCGTGTAATTAGGAGACCTGGAAGGGTGAGGCTGATTGGCCTCTGTGCAAGCCCAGACATTCTAGTGAGCCCCATTGCCTCTGTAGCAGAAGTGTGTGATGGCTTTGAAGGCTGTGCTCTCTGATTTAACAGCACTTACGCAGACACCAAAGTACACAAAGCATGAGGCTCCTCGCCTTCTCCTGACAGTTAGACATCTTTCAGCTTTCATATTCCAAAAATTTATTGAGAGGGGGCTCCATTCATAAAAATTATGTTCCTGAGTCTCATGTGTTTACTCGGAGAGCCTCCCTGACGTACTTAGGATTCCAAAGTGGGAGGTAAATATGTGCTGGAAAATTATCTATTCCAAATATCAGCGTGTTTTACAGCCAAAAGCAGCTAAGGAATCAGAAGAGGTTTCAACATATGATTAATTTTAGAATGGTAAACACACAGTGATTTGAAAGTAAATTTACTTACAGGGTGAAATACAAAACAAAGTTATCAGGCTTCACTCGCTTCCACCTACAGTTAGAACAATTAGATACACACTACACGAAAAGTTGTCTCTTGAGATTCTTTAAACACAAGGATTTGTAAATATAAGAAGTCAGGAAACAGGGAGGTGTCTCTGCAAAGCAATGCTGCCCACCTCTCCACTTTCTCCAATGAGCTGTGGATTTCCAGGTCCTCCCCAGCACTTTCAATCCAGGTAAGGACTGGAAATGTAAGACAAACCAAAAAGACTTTTTTTTTTTTTTTAAATCCCTGTCGCTCCTCCTGATATCAATGTACTCAATAGATCGCAGGGAAATTAGCTGTTTCACTGGGTTGAGACTTGTCAGAAGCTCCTCATAATAACAGAAACAAAATAAAATCTAGAAATGCATCTTCCAACTAAAATTTGTGAAACTATGTTCCATCTCTGCTGGATAAAGCTGAGTGCAGCTACAGAAATCAATGTCAGAAAAACCAACAACTGTGGAGTAGAAAGAAAGTAAAATCCCTCAAGACTCTAGAGCCACTGGGTTGTAAATATTCTTAAACCCAGGCTTATAAGACACAGCTGCCAGCCCATATTATACTAAAATGGTTGTGTCATTTTCAGACGAAGCAATTCACATTTGACCACTGCAACTTAATCTATGATTCCCCAAAGGTGGACTTGAATAGACTGCTCTGTGTTTCTTCTTATAGATTTCTACCATCCAAAGAACAGACTAATTTTACATTTCTATCACTCAGTTCCTTTATAAGCTATACCAAACATAAGGAGTAAATAGTCTAAATTATTTCCCTCCCTGGAAATATTTATAAAAGTTTATCTCACTTCACACACACATTTTGCAAGGAAAGGTTACCTATAACAGATTGGTGCATGAAATAATATACAATGTCCTGGCTCCAAGCAAAGCATGGAATATAATGAGAACTTACCTCCTAGTGAGGACCCAGTCTCCCTGCACTGTAGGCTGAGCCCATGAGGGCATGTGTAGAATCACGTCTATTGTTGGAAAGACAGACAGAAAAGCAGTCCCCCATTCAGAGGCTGAACCCCTCCAACTGATTCACTTGACCCCCTTTTTGTTCATCCTTGTATTTGGGAATCACAAAGAATTTCTTTTCACAGTTTATTTGGCATATTTGCACCCAATATCTCATGGAAAGTAAAGAGTGTGATGATCATTTTGTAGATGAGAAAACTGAGACACAGGCAGAGGCGATCATGGTGACATAGCTAGTGCCTGCAGAACTGTGCAGCTACTCCTTGGTCCTAGAATCAAATTCTCTCTCTCAGGCCAGAGTTGCTCCACATCAGCATCACATTGTCTGTCCAATATCCTCAGTGTCTGTGTGTGCTGGCACCTTCCATCACCTCTCTTTTCCCTCAAAATCCACAACATGCACATTTGCCCAAAGAGCCCCTATTAATCATACTAAAATGTTACCTGAAACTGAATGCTAAGATGTTACAGGAAAGGGGTCTGGATCCAGATGCCAAGAGAGGGTTCCTGGATCTCATGCAAGAAAGAATTCAGGGTGAGTCCCCAGTGCAAAGTGAACGGAAGTTTATTAAGAAAGTAAAGGAATAAAAGAATGGCTACTCCATAGACAGAGTAGCCCGAGGACTGCTGGTTGCCCATTTTTATGTTTATTTCTTGATGATATGCTAAACAAGGGGTGGATTATTCATGCCTCCCCTTTTTAGACCATATAGGGTAACTTCCTGACATTGCCGTGGCATTTGTAAACTGTCATGGCTCTGGTGGGAGTGTAGCAGTGAGGATTACCAGAGGTCACTCTTGTCACCATTTTGATTTTGTTAGGTTTTGGCCAGCTCCTTTACTGCACCCTGTTTTATCAGCAAGGTCTTTATGACATATATTTTGTGATGACCTCCTATTTCATCCTGTGACTTAGAATGCCTTAACCATCTGGGAATGCAGCCCAGTAGGTTTCAGCCTCATTTTACCCAGCTTATCTTTAACATGGAGTTGCTCTGGTTCACATACCTCTGACAAAGTGTCCTTTGCTTCTGAAATTATCATCTTACTGATGTAATGGCCCTGTTTATGATAGAATGATTTTAAAACCTTATTTTTAACTATGAGGACCAACAAGCTAAATAAAAGCTCACTTACATCCAGACACAAGTACACACAAGCAGGTACCCATAAACTTTGGTAAAACTGGCTAAGCGCTGGAACTACAGAATGAATTTGTAATCTGAGTAAACAAACTCCATAATGTTTAAATACTCTGAAAGCTGCCACCATGCAAATGATACCCAGGAGCTGTGTGCAAAGATTGCTCGAAGACACGGTGCGTGCCTCCTCCCTCCTGGAGCATATCCCAGACCTAACTGATGCTCTTATAATTGAGATCCCAGACCCCTCCCCGCATGTTTCCCAACACAGTGATATCCCAGACCCACTCTGATCTCCAGAACAAGTCCCTGAGACTCTACGGCATTATAAAGCTCTCCAGGTGGTTCTGATGACGGCCTTCAGGGGGATTTCCCCCACCAAAAGAGAGAGCCACAAGGAAAAGGAAACCACCTGAATTAGTTCTTTTTCATGCTGCCATGAAGAAGTACCTAAGGCTGGGTAATTTATAAAGGAAAGAAGTTTAATTGACTCACAATTCCACGTGGCTGGGGAGGCCTCAGGAAACTTAACAATCATGGCGGAAGCCAAAATAGAAGCAGGCACCTTCTCCACAGAGCAGCAGGATGGAGTGAGTGCAAGCAGGGGAGATGCCAGAAACTTATAAAACCGTCAGATCTCATGATAACTCACTCATTATTACGAGAATAGCATGGGGGAAACCACCCCCATGATTCAATTACCTCTACTTAGTCCCACCCTTGATATGTGGGGATTATAGGGATTACAATTCAAGGTGAGAGTTAGGTGGGGACACAAAGCCAAACCCTATCACCCCCCTACTACCTGCTCTGAATGCTCAGCAGCCCCCAACACCTTCCTCTAACCATGACATGAGATGCTAAAGGGACCAACGACCAGAATGGCGTAAAGATTACTTTAAACTGAAAACATCTAAACACACAGCAGCTGAGGGAGAAAGGGGCCTCTCTAAACTTCCCTTGTTTTAGCAGAGCTTTCTGAGAATTCAGCCACCAATTAGAAGAAAGAAGGCTAACCCTCAGCACCTAGATGTGAGCATTGAGCCACAATAATTCGCCTTCCAGGGAGCTTCCAAAGAGAAAGAAGAATGACTGTTAGTACCAGGGTGAGAAATCATGTAAAGCCTTATCAGAGCCTCCCATACATCCCCACTAAAGCCCTAACAACTCCTTATTATGCTGATCTATAAATATAAACCCTTCCTGGCTGTTTGGAGAGGACTCAGAGAGAGCTTCTGCTTGCTTGTCTGAGGGAGGGAAATATGTCTTCCCTCACTCGCCTTAGGTTCTCCACCTGGGGCCCTGTAAATTAGACTGCCCAAAGACAGATTAACAGGAGAAAAGCAAACAGAAGTTTATTAATGTGTGCATGGTGCATGTAACACATTGGAGTACTCAGGGATCAGTAACTCAAGGGGCATTCAGAACCTTGGCTTTCTTAACCCTCTTGCTAAAGGAAAAGGGGTTTGGGGCTTCTGTCTGCAGGGATCAATCAAATTAAGGGGTAAAAGTTTGTATTTTCCTTTCCAAACTTATAGTAACAGGAGAAAAACACATAAGAATTCCTTCTTTGGATTGTGACTGTCATGAATTTGGTTCTAAGTATTCATTGGTTATTGATCCTTTCCCTCCAAATGTAAACCAAAAATAAAATTCTAAGCCCCCCAGCCAACTGAATGGACTCCTTCTCTTGGCCAAGGGCATTCTAAAGTAAACCTGAAACACTAGCTGAGGCCGTGTTGGGAATGGGTGGTCAGACATGCCTCATTATACCCTCCCCCCTTTGGAATTCAGGCACAGCTGACCAGCATTAACATTAAAGCAGAGACATTAAGACTGACAGAACAGACTCTTTAATCTGATAAGAAAAACATTCACAATCTACTCTCTCTGAAGCCTACTACCTGGAAACTTAATCTACATAGTAAGAACTTTGGCCTTCACAATCCCTTTTCTTAACCTAGACACTCCCTCTATTGATTCCAGGTCTTTAAACTCTTTCAACCAATCGCCAATTAGAAAATCTTTGCATCCACCTATGACCTGGAAGTCCTCCCCTGCCCTTCCCGTAGGTCCACCTTCCCAGACCAAGCCAAGGAATATCTTACATGTATTGTTAATAGGATTGATGTCTTATGTCTCTCTAAAAGGTATAAAACCAAGCTGTAGCTTGACCACCTTGGGCACATGTTCTCAGGATCCCCTGGGGCTGTGCCACAGGCCATGGTCACTCAACATTAGCTCAAAATAAATATCTTCAATTATTTTATAGTGTTTGACTCTTTTGGTTGACACCAGGAAGAGTATTGCTTTCCTGTTTTCCTCATTTTGTGTCCTGAAAGTTTGGCTTGGCTTTCTGCCTAGTAGGATACAGATGCCATGGAGTCTATGTCTGCTGGGTCTCAGTGGCCTTTAGCTCAAAATAATTCATGTGCCAAAGAGGCATATTTTGGGGTGGCGTATTTTAGTACTCCTCAATGTGTGATCAACTTTTCTTCTGTTAATCTACTTATTAATTCTCAGGGCCTGACTGCTCAGAACTAAGTTAGTAAAGGAAAAGTTTTCTTCCAATATCACCAAGCCATTGAATGAACCCTGCTACCACTCACTTCCAGGATTCTTGTTGTAAGGAAAAAAAAAAAAAAAAACCTAATTTGTTAAACACATTATTAGTTGGCTCTGAAACCACCATTGTAAAAATTATAACAGTGAGAAAATTATGACAGTGAAAGAAATCTGATCTAACCAACCTGCATGTTGACTTTAACCTCCAAACTGCCCTTGGTCATTCCTCGGCTTGGGCCACATTAACTTTAGGAGAAAATAAGTTTATTGTTTAAACAAGAATGGGCCTTCCACGAACCAAACTGCCTTTGTAAAATGAATAAAAGACCACTAGGTTATAAGGATGAAAGGAGCCTGGATTCTGCTAAAATGTAGGTGTAAATGATTACCAGCTGTTATTCCGAAGGACACTAGATTTGCAACTTCTCCAATTACTCCTGCAGATAATATCACTATTGTAGAACCCAAGATTAACCTTTTGAGATGTCTTTTCAGGTTTTTGCATTTCTGCCAAACAGATGACCCCATGTAAACCCATGACTCTTGACTCAACTGGTCCTGTGGCCCCCACCCAGAAGTGGACTCAGCGCATGAGGAGCATATTCCACCTCCCTATAATGGCATCCCCAACAAATCAGCAGCACCCATTCCCCTGCCTATGAAACTATCCTGGAAAAACCCTAGCTCTCCAAATTTTTGGAGAGACTAATTTAAGTAATAAAACTAATCTTCCATTTGCTGGTTCTGCATGAATTAAACTCTTTCTCCTGTCTTGATAAGTTGGCACTATCTGGGAAGAGGGCAAGGAGAACCTTGGCAGTTACAGGTCTTCCACAGCTTAAACAAGAAATTAGAACTCAGTCTTTTGAGCCAGGACACAAGATAACTGGGGGCCAGGATCTAGGGTCTGTCTTTTCCCCTGGAGCTCTGGCTGGGATGGCTTCCTGAGAAGGAATGCCAAGCATGACCTGGCTGGTCAGAGCAACCACAGGACCCCAAATGTAACAGGAAGAGTCATAGTGCTGACACTTAGACCCCAGAAGAACCACAGGAGAAACTGTAGCAACATCTGAGCACCTCAAGGTGTGATCAACTCCTACATATCCTACTCCAAAAACTAATACAAATCAGCTTCTCATACTTGTTCCTTGAATAACCCATGGCAATTCTAGATTACTCTGGTAAAATGCAAAAGAAATTTTTTTAAATGCAGTTATGGTTTTCAAAAACTTGTCTAATTAATCCTATTATTATAAAATGTTCAGATATGCAAAAAGAAAAGCCTACATGTTTTCATAATTAAATGACAGTCTCTTCTTCAAAGTCCTCTATATGTTGGGGGAAGCTTGGAGCCAGGTGCCGGGATGATGGTAAAGGTGAATGGAGAAATTAGAGGGAGTGCTCGAGCTGAATGTATGTTTCTTTCAGTGTCAGCAGAAGAGGAGGAGGCAGAGGGTGGGAGTGAGCTGAGTTCTTGGTAAGTAGGCTGAAAGAGCAGGATAAAAGGAGGGAAAACAATGAGCGCCACACCCAGACCTATATCTGAGTGGAAAGGGTTCATGAACTCTAAGATGAAATGGGAACATGAACTAGGAAGCCTAAACCTTTAAATTAACCTAGCAGTTGGCAAGACTCTAAAAGAATATTTTTGCGTTTTAAAAGCCATGTGGAAACTATTTGAATCTTGATATCTTCATCCACAAAATAAAAGAAAGGGAATAAGTGGGCTCTCAGGTTCTCTCAGCATTGAGATGCTATAATTCTATCATTTGTCTTCTCAAGAGGATTCTGGCCATAGCTTTTCAAGTTACATCTGTATCTCTTCCTCCAGCCTTCCTCTAATCTGAAAAAGAAGGCATATGCGTTGGAAAATAAATTCTCATATTATCTTTCAACAGAATGGCTAGTGCATTTACTTCTAGCCCAACTATTGAGCCTCAGAAATCAACAAGCCGAATAATTCATTCTGTAATTTTTTTAAAAACACCCACCATGAATCAGGCACTGTGGTTGAATTCGGGATACAGAGAAAGAGACAGGATGCAGTGTCAGCCTTCAAGTCACACACCACTTAGGCCAAGTCAACCATTTTTCCAAAGTCTATTCTAAGTGTTGTTGAATAAATGAATGAATTATTATTGTAACTCTATGATAATTTGTGTAAGGGGCAGCTCTTCCCGTCTTGCCCACATTCTCTGAGGAAACAACATAAAAGAGGATATTCGTACTATTTCTCCAGCTGGGTGTCTCTATCCTGGCCCAAGGTGAGAATGTAGGCCAACGTTTTATGAGTATCCAAGCAGGGCACACCTACCCCACTGCAAATGCTTTCTTGCTTAAATACCGCTGAACAATAATAAAGATTTAGGTAGTTCTTTGTTGAAGGGTTCAAGAAATTTCTCCAAAACCTGGCAAAATATGAAGCTGACAGTGATAGATGGAATAAATTACTGTTCCACAAGGCATCTCACTCTCTTGAATTCTCAAAAGAAGGAAGCCCTCTGTCTAGTCCTTCCGTAAGTGTCCCATATGGATGGTTTATTTTCTTCTCTGGCTCCATTTCTTCCTACTTTTCCCTTCCTCTATGCCTCATCCCAACTAGGGACCTAGATCACAGTCTTACCCCCATTCCAGGATACCCCATGCCCTCTGCCAAACAATTAAGTTCCAATACTCAGGTCAATTTCTGTTTCTTGCAAATATCCCAATCTCAGGAACTCACTGAATATGAATTGCTTTCCCTCAGACAAATATCTGCTGGTGTGCAGTGAGGAAAGGGTTTGCTACCTCCACTCGAGGGAACTCAGAGTTCACTCTCTGAGCTTTAGTGTCTTTTATTCTAAAGTATCTAAAAATAATAGCAGCAACAACCATTGAAAAGGAAGTATAAGCGGGCAAATTTCCTTCTGCTGGCAGCATGTATTCTTCCCAGTAGCATTACTTTGAAAACTAGTGTTTAAGTTTACCCACCATAATGTGAGAATAAAGAGATGTGCAAGCAGATATTGATAAACAGCCAAATGGAGTGACTCCACTTGGTGAGACAGAGGAAGGCTTCATAGACAATGTGATATTTGACCTGATTTTTGCAGAAAGTTTACCAGGCACAGAGGTGATGTAAGGGTGGAGAAGCTCTAGGTCATATTCTAGGCAAGGGGACAATATGAAGAAGTCACTGAGTTCCGGCTCTGTCTGGTATTTGCAGACATTTTAAAAAGCCATCCACCTCCAAAGTATCTTGAGAATCCTAGACCTGTAGCCTCCTTCCCAGCGGCCACCCTATGGAAAGGCTTCGAAGGCACACACAACTTTTAAGAAACGGCAAAGGAGACTCTGAACTACTCCTCAGCTAACTTTATAAACATACTCCTAGTGGCAAACTAGGTGGTCTAGAGGATAACAGATGCAGAAACAGGGAGAAAAGAACAAAGCCATGTGCAACGCTATTTGTATATTCTATGTCCCAAATGGAAAGCATAAGTTGCAATTCCATCTGTCATTCCATGACAACTTAAAGTAAGTCAATATGACCCTTATTTTCCCACAAACCACATGTAAGTTAAAAAAAAAAAAAAGCTATTAAGGGCTCACTGTGTACTAAGCACAAGATTCTGTGGGGTAAAATGTAACTAAGTCCTGTTGTGGAGACAGGAGTCTACAATACAGCAAGATGGAAGAGATCATGGAACTAGAAGAAAAGAGTAATTTAAGTAATTAGAAATGGCATCTAAATAGAGGAGTCAGTGAAGGCTTCTTGAAGGACATGTTAATCTAGGCCATGAAGGCTGAGTAAAAACTTGACAGGTGAAAATGTGAGAGGAAGGCAATTTAAGTAGGAGAAGTAACATACAGTGGGGAAACTCTAGACATGTGTGGAGTTGCCCAGTGAAATGTTCTGGGATAATAGAAATGTTTCACGTCTATGCTGTCTGATATGGTAGCCACTAGCTACCTGAGGCTATTGAGCTCTTGAAATTTGCTGGTGTAACTAAAGACCTTAACTTTCAGTTTTATGTAATTTTAATAAAATATGGAAATAGATGAAGACCAGCTGAATGAAAACAGACAACAGGCTAAGCCTATTTACTTAGAGCTTGCTGCAGCAGGGAGTCAGGCAGAATCATCTGTGTTTTGGCAGAGACTCAAATGCAGGCAGAGGAGTGGGAGAGCTTTAGAGTAGAAAAAAGGGAAGGCTTCAGGTGTGCCCTATGCAGAGGCTGTTGGCGTGTGGAAGCTGTAGGCAGGCTAACTAGAACACAGCATCCTATGTTATTGGTTAGGGGTACATTTTTGGCTTTTTCTGGTTGGTCTTAAGTTGGAACTGGAAACAAAAGTTACAGAAGCTACCAGTTATGAATCAAGTCCTGGCTGTTTGGGGCTGATTGTTACAGGGGTTATTGTTTGGCTTTCTGGATTGTTGCAAGAGATATCAGTCTGACTTCCTACAAATCTGACTTATAGATAGTAGGCTGGCCTCCTGGGCTGGTTACTATAGATGATTAGTTGGTTTCCTGGGCTAGTTGCTGCATATTATGGGTCAAAACTCTATTTTTATTTGTAGTCTAGCCATTGCACATTTATATATTCCCTCTTACATTACAGCTGGCTAGTGGCCACAGCAATGGACTGTGCAGTTCTACAGTAGCATGAAACCCAGCTGGTGGAGCATAGGGTATGTTTCAGGAAACTAGAAAAAAAAAAAAAAAAGCAGCCAAGAATAGAGATAAGACCAGAGTGTGGAAATCTGGGTGCCAATCTATGGAATTTGTATTCGTATTGATATAAATTAAATATCATGGAAAATTTAAGGACAGGAAGCTACATGATCACATTTTTGTTTTCTAATGATTAATTTGGTTTTAATCTGCAAAATGGACCTAAGAAAGAAACTACTGGTTAGCATATTGTAATAGATCAGCTTAGCATAGTGGAATAGCACAGGCAAGAGGAAATGAATGCTGTAGGATAACGGGAATGTAGATGGAAATAAGTGAGCAAGAGCAAAAATAATTTGGATATACAATATGGAGCTCTTTAAATCTGATTGGATTTAATGAATTTACCATAAGAAAAAGAAAAAACAAAGGCCACCAAATCATTGTTAAGCCCAGACAAGATGGAAGGTTATAGATATTTTAAGAACTAGAGAAGTAAGAAAATAGCGTGGTTGGAGGATAGGGCAAAGGGTTTGGAGAGTGGGGGTGATGATCAGTTTGAGATTCAAACTAGTAAACCTCAACAGATTGAAGACAGATTGAAAATGAGAAAAACAAATCAGAAAAAAAAAAGCAAAAGAAAATATACTTTCGATAAGAGAAAGACCTCAAAAAAATTAATAAAAGGGTATGCGAATAATTACACAATTTTATTTGGTAAACAGTTATGTATTCTGCTTTAAATCAACAGGTTATGCTTGATAGACAGTATTCAGAGAGTCACAGTTAAATTAGAACAGTTCTGTTTAACATTAGCAGTAATGCCAGCTGTCTGGTTGCTTTTGTTGTTGGATAAGACCTGATTTTGCTCTCTGTTCTGCTTGGGTTTTATTAGTGTATTAAAATAAATAAATCTAAACAAGCATTCTTAGTAATATGCCTCATGATTAATTAGAAAAATCCTCATGAGGAGAGGTTGCCCATTCTATTCAAGAGGTTGTAATCTCCTCCGGCTTCACGGGGCAGACACTGAGTGCGCATCAAGGATTTAGGGTTAACCAGCATCTCATCTTTCTGGTTAGTCTAATTTGGTTCACTGCAACTTTCTTCTTTTCTCAGTTAATTGTATTCCTTTTTTCTTAGTACCTTTGTTTCAAACGGTATTCAAATTCAAAGGCCTCCCCGATGAGCTGGTATCCATGCAACCAGGGCCCAGTCCCCCAAAGACAGTACCATCGTTCCAACATGTCAGGTGGAAACTGATCAGTGGGGCACCAGATTACTAGAAAACAGAAAAGTTCTCAGTCTCCACTGTCTTGTGAGGCCCCAGAAGGCAGGAACTCTTGTTTGATTCAATGCCACCTCTGAGGTCCCTGAAACAGAGTAGTTCCTCAAATCACTTTTGCGGAATTAATCACTTTATTTAAAAAAAAAAAAAAAAAGGCTTCAAAACCAGGTGAAAAGCTGACCTATGTCACAAATCCTCCAAGATCATTATATCATTTATTTATTTACTAAAATATTTGCTGAGTGCCAACTACAAGTCAGATAGTATGCTAGCGGAATGTCTGAAATAAAGAGATTAATGCAACTATTTAGTCTTTGTCCCCCAAATTACTTTAAGATCTTTGCTATTTATGGTTTCGTGTGACATCAACAACAAATCATGCTTAATTCTCCATGCTGCTTAATCATAATGTTGCACTTATAAAGCAACTAAAAAATCTTTATGGGAATAAACCAGTGATGAAGAATATTACTATCTTAGCCAGGCTTGGTGGCAGGCTCCTGTAATCCCAGCTACTTGGGAGGCTGAGGCCGCAGAATTGCTTGAACTGGGGAGGTGGAGGCTGCAGTGAGACAGGATCATGCCACTGTACTCTAGCTTGGGCAACAGAGCGAGACTCCATCTCAAAAAAAAAAAAAAAAAAAGAGTGTCACTGTCATTTTCCCAAGAATGCCTGGCTTTTCCCATTTTCCCCCTCTCTCCCTTCAGTGTTTTTAACCTTAAGGTTTCATTGAAAAAATAACAACACAATTCAGCTATTTTATATCCAGAAATTAAAGGCACTCGTTTAGAGAATATACATACATATATGCATGAGACAACGTAATTTCACTGACACTAAACTTTCTAGCATGATTTCCTTCCGCTTCGTCTTACCTAAAATCAAGATTCTCTCTAAAAGCAAGCCCCAAAAAAGTATACTTCACAGATTGATATCAAAAACACATACTTTAAGAAAAGTAATTAAGATATACTGATAACAAATGCAGAATAATAAAATAGAGTCATTTATCTTTGGCCGCCTTTTCCTTCTGCTTTCGGAATGTATTTCACAGATAACAAAGAAGTCGTAAACTGGATTTGGTTTGAAATTGTCCCTGCACGTCTTTAGAGCATGTTCAGTGATCACTGGGTGTAATATATGCTAATCTGAAGTTGAATGCAGCCTCAGGTGTTGTAACATTCTTGCTCTCAGCCTGAAGGAAAGGCATTAATTAACTGCAATTCTGACTCGCAAAGCCAAAGTGGAATATCTCACTGCTGTAGTGATCCAGAAACCACTCATTCTATCTAAGCATTTTTGAAACTCCAAAGGATCCTCTAAAAGTGGATATCATTATGAAGGCTTTGACCCAGAGCCATCCTCAGTGGTAAATCCTCTCCCTGGGATTTTTGCCAGCCTGGCAAGGAGATCAATACAACATTCAGATAGATTTATTTCCAATAGACAAATAACTCACATATGGGAAAGTCGCTTAATGCAATCCTGAGCTTCCAGACTCCTCTGCGTCATTCTGCTCCCCCTGATTGCATTTCTTGTAAGCAGGACAGGCCTTAAGGGAAGTCTTTGAAGCCCTTGGACACCTCTTCTGCGCCCTGCAATCACCTTCGAGGGCTCTGCTCTCACCCTCTTGAAATCCCATCATATGAATAAATGCTTATCTATCCCCTTAAGATATGAGGTCAGCACTTTCAGAAAGCAGCTTGCCCAGTGAGGCCAAGAGAACCAGACATTGAGCTCCTTTTCCTTTCAAAGAGACTGTCTCTATCAGGAGATTTTTGGCAAGTGAAACAACCCCACTCAAACTAATGTAGGCAGAAAATATTTAATCAAATCCGCCGCATAACCCACAGGATCAGGAAGATCAGAAAACCAGGCCTGGAGGATACACAGATGGAAAAGATGCCCCTTTCTTGCACAGGACAGAACAGTCACGAAAACAGCAACAAAGGACCTGGTGAAACTGACCACTGCACCATCCCCCTTAGACTGAGCCTGGCCCTGACTCATGGTGGCTGCATTCACTGTTGTGTCCCAAGCCTGATATCCGAAAGCCAGTCCCTAAAAGAGAGTATGGCAACAGAATGTATGCCTGGGGTCAGGCACAGGAGGGCCATTCCATGGGGGAGTCTGTAGACAAAGCTAAAGTGAAAACAGATGTTAATGACAGGAGCAGCATCAAAGCTGTCAAAGGTAAAACAAGTCCAAGCCAACAGGAACACAGACTGCTTATTTACAGACTTGCAGCAAGGAAACCCATCTGCCTTGTCATCGTTTCAGCAGGGGTTCAAGGGTGTTGGAAAGGAGAGGAAGCTTTATCAAGTAAATGAGAGCTTCCTGTGAGGCCATGTCTGATTGGCAAGCATGCTATTAAGGTGAAATTTTTGGAAGGGGGCAGACTTTCTAATTGGTTTTCAGATACATATGATAGCCCATGGTTGGCTGCAAGCAGGGTAAGTGAGCCATTTGGGGACGTTTCCAAAGAGAATGGATTTGTTCATTTCTATGCTGATCATTTTGTAGAGCAAGAGGGGATCCCGCAGGTGTATTACAGCGATGCAATGGTTCTCAGGACAAGTTGACTGCCAGGGCTTTAGACTGTCCTTGAGAACAAAGTCTAACGGAGAAACTGGGTCAGGAACCAAGGGAGTCCGCCTGTGGCACAGATACACAAAGAGAAAGCAGGCGCAGGGTGGTGCTGACTGCCATCTCTGCTGGGTTTTCCTACTCCAGTCACAGATCCTCAGGGGAGCATCTGAATCCTTCATGTCTTGCCTGGCTTTTTGGTATGGAAATGCAATCTTCTCCTCATTTGGCATGATGAATTGTCGGAACAGCCAATTGCCTTTACATTGCGGTTCTTCTCTACGCAATCAAATGATAGAACTTTTGGACATGAAAGTAAGGATGCTATACAAAATGTGTTTGGATGAATGTATCAGTGAGGCTGCCCTTATAAGGGTTAAAACGTTGGGCAGCAACTGACACTCATCCAATAATACAAAATTATATGATTGTTTTCCAAACTGGCCCAGGGACACTAAAAAAGACTTTCAAGTTAATAATAGCTTAGCCTCTGTCACCTCCTCCTACATTACTCTCTCTCTCTCTCTCTCTCTCTCTGTGTGTGTGTGTGTGTGTGTGTGTGTTTGCTGGAGTTGAGGATCAAGGTTGGATGGATAGAAAGAAAAGAATAACAAAATCTAAGAACTTTAGAAAATAGCTTGAAAAAAGGTATGTGTTTCTACACAGCCTGATGTAAACTTTACATAAGTATACATGCTTAGCTCCTATTTAGCTTTGAGTAAAAATCAGATGATGACCATTACTTCTTAATACCCAGGTAGCTGTTTACCATATTCCTTCTGAAATTAACCCATGCAATATTTATCTTGAATGCTTAGTACCTACTCCTTTGATAAAGTGCCTCTTACAAATAATAAAAAAAGAAATAAGAGTTGTTCAATCTATCCACTTGTTTTAATTAAAAGTAAAATTTCTGGAGGAAAGAAGTGTCTTAATAAAATGCTGATCACATAGACTTTTAAATAAATATTAAATAGTAATGTGTGTGAAACTCCCACATCTTTGAGAGAATGGACCAAAAAAATCCCATATGAATTCAGCAGGATCTAATACATAGTTTGAATAGCATGTTATATTTTCTCTGATATTTTTCCAAAAATGTAAAAGAGAATATTAATTTTTCCAAAAACATTTTCTTTTGCTTACAAGTAAAAGTTAGTTTGAATAAAGCAGCTTATCATATTCTTATTTATTAAATTCCCATCTCTACACAAATTGTCCTCCTTTAGAGTTTTGTTGTTCCAATTATTTTTGCTTTTTCTTTGTTGTTTTGCAATTCCATAATGTGATGGTTGCCTTGGCAATAGAAACGAGGGTTCAAACCTTTTAAAATGATAACCATCTCCATTCCACATTATTTATTGGATTTCATTCAGGTATATTCTCCTTTCTTTTTTTATCTTTATGAATTTAAAGTTACTCCTTCCTTTGTCGTCCTGATTTTCATTTTCTAAATACTTTTTGAACTGCCAGTATTTCTTACCTATTCTATTGAAATGGAAAATCAAGTCCATGATTTCATATGCAATTGAAAAACTGACATTTGCATTCGAAATTCCCAGTGTTGTGGACACTGAAATTTGAATATGACTGAGTGCCCTATTCCCCTGCACAGGAAACCATTCATAGTTACTGTGTCTGTAAGCACCACTGGTCTGGGGATGCCAGGAGAAGGGAAATTAGGAGCAGCAGAGTTGGAAAGCACATGATGAGGGGTTTCCATGCAGCCCCTATCCAGCTCCATTCCTTAGGTAGCAAAGAGTTCTTGGTAGCAGCTTACCTTGGCATTTAGCTGCTGTGTGACTGAAATAATTTTACTGTGATGGTTGGTCTAATCTCTTCCCTTTTCATGTGTGGCCATGGAGGGATGCTACACCTTAAGACCTTAAAGTATAGCGCTCATGTAGTGTAAAGGCATGCCCGCTGCTGATCTGCAGCCCAGGGTTGAGCAGTTAGAGTGAGAATTTGCCAGAATTCGCTGTGCCAATAACTCGCGGAATCTCCTGATCACCATACTAAGCTGATGGAATTACAGGACTTTCATGAAGATGGAAGTTGGGGTTATTCGGCCCATGAGTTCTTAGTCTAGGAAAGTAGATTCCTTCAAATCCCGTAGGTAGACTGACATGGGTCACGGACTCTTCAAATTGAATGTGAAATTTAGGGCAAATACATTTTCTGAAGAAAGAGCCTAGGACTTTATTCATTCCTCAAAGAGGTCTATGACAAGCAGAGCTCATGTCACAGTTTGCTGAGGACAGTCATCTTTATGCCCATTGTCCCGGCTTGATTATTAATAATGCCCCATTTCACTCTCAAAAGTATCCTAGTTCCATTGACAAGTTATATGGTCTTCCTACCTGACTCACAGAAGAATAAGAACCACTGATTTAGTCCAACCCTCCACTTTCACACAAGAACTATTGTAGAATGATTTTATAGAAGAAGCTGTTGAGGCATAGAAATTCATAGGAGGCATTTATTTGGATAAGTAAGGTGTAGTTATATCACACGGAGATTTGAAAACTAAGCAAAATCCTTCAGACTTCACTAAGATAAATATTTTAATTACCAACATATCAGCATTGCTGTTGTGGCAGTATTATGGGTTCAGTTCAAGATGAAAGGAATCCACTTATTTGTTGCAGTTTAGGAATTATACTATTTCACATTTTTCCCCCTGTTCATATGGTGTGAAGAGGTAGCAAATCCTATGATCAGCAATAAACAGGTTTAATTGAAGTTAACAAATACTGATTGAGCTTTGACCAGGTTCCAGATACTCTGCTAGGTATTTGTGGGATTTAGATGATAGATAAAGACAAAAAAAGACAAAGATGAATAAGACCAAAGGTAACCCTTCAAAGACTTTAGGGACTAGGAGAGAAAAAAATATGGAATAACTAGCAAAGTCTTTAAGATGTGATCATTTATCAAAGATTAGGTTCAACTGCAACAGGAAAAAATCTAAAATAATAGTGGCTTAAACAAGATGAAATCTTATCTTTTATCTATGTAAAAATAAAGAGCCCTGTGTGATGGAGTATGCCTATAGTCCCAGCTACTTGAGAGGCTGAGGCAGAAGAATTGCTTGAGCACAGGAGTTCAAAGCTGCAGGGAGCTATGATCACACCTGTGAATAGTCACTGCACTCCAGCCTGGACAACATAGCAAGACCCCCATCTCTAAAAAACAATAAAAACTAAAAACTACAAGAAAAATGGGGACTTATAAGTCCTGTGTTATAATACATAAGAATTTATTTTTAAAAATATGGAATTAGGCAGTCCAAGGCTGAAGTGGTGTTCTAGAGAGCCAAGGGTCCAGGCTTTTTTTGTTGTTGTTGTTGTTATTCATTGTTCCCCTATCATATATGGCCTCTTTTTCCAAAATTATCATAAACCTGAATGGCTGCTCCAGCTTCAGGCATCACATCTATATTCATGCCAGTATGAAGGAAGAAAGAGAAGGAGAAAAATATGCCCTTCCCTTTAAGGACTTCCCAAAGGTTACACGAACTACCTTTCCTTAATTCTATTGGCTCCGATTAGACTTTTCCTTAATCCTATTGGCTATGACTAGACCTTTTCTTAATTCTATTGGCTGTAACTGGGTAATATGGCCATGCCTGAATACAAGGAAACTGAAATGTAGCCTTCATTCCTGACATTCATGTGCCTAGCTAAGACTCAGATTCTATTACTGTAGACAAAAAATAAGGTGATTGGAGGACAATCAGTAGTGTCTGTGACATCTACAACGGAGCAGTTGGAGATGAGTAGGCAAATCCCTATCTACTGGCAAGAAAGATGTCCAAAAACATTTCCAAGTGAAGACGCAGGTTGTGAGGTCATATGTCCATTATCACCCATCTAAGGTTCTGAAAACAGATAGACATTTATCAAGGCATGGAGAAAGTTCTGGAAGTTACACTCATTTTCTCTCGGAGAAAACTGGAATTGGGGATTGGAAAGAAGAGGAAATATGTCTATTTACCCAACATACTTCTGAATTCTTTAATTGTTGAAATCCTCTAAGAACTTGTATTCTGCGGTAATTTTTAAATACAAGGGAAAAACAAACAAACAACCCAGGCTGTAAGGAAGAAAGTGATAAGAGCGTTAGCAATAAAGTAACAAAGAACAGATGAAAGTCAACTAGAATGGCTTTAGGGGAAGATGGTATTCGAGTGGACCTTCTTAAATAGTAAGGTTTTAGCCGGTACAAATTTCAGAAGACGGTAACTCTGTCATAAAGCATGCATTAATTCAAATAGTAAGGAACCTTAAGGTGTATCCCATGTGACTGAGCGCAGGCTGCAATGGGTCATCATGAACAAGAACACTAGAGATGAATGGAGGCCAGATTATGGAGAGCCTTGACGGCCTTGCTCAGAAGTTCAATTTATAATCTGAAGCTAAGGGAGAGCTTCAAATGTCTCCAAGCAGGGGAGTGTTAAGATCTATATTTAAGACGGATGCAGTGGCTCACGCCTGTAATCCCCACATTTTGGGAGGCCGAGGTGGGCAGATCACCTGAGGTCAGGAGTTTGAGACCAGCCTGACCAACATGGTGAAACTCCGTCTCTACTAAAAACACAAAAAATTAGCTGGGTGCAGTGGCACATGCCTATAATCCGAGCTGCATGGGAGGCTGAGGTACAAAAATCACTTGAATTTGGAAGCAAAGGTTGCAGTGAGCCAAGATCGTGCCACACTCCAGCCTGGTTGACAGAGTGAGCATCAATCTCAAAAAAAAAAAAAAAAGAAAGAAAAAAAAGATGTATATTTAAAGAGATAACCCAGATAGTAATTGAAAGAACACTGTGATCAGAAGAAATACTGTTAGAAGGCCGTGAGGCTTAAGGTCCTGAATAGTGAAGTTCTGAATATGAGCAGAAGCCCAGGGAATGGAAAGGACTGGACAAACCCAAAGCACATTTGTAAGGCAGACTTGTTAACTACTTTGTTTTGGAAGGTGAAAACAGAGAATGACACTCCAAGTGTCTGGGAGAAATGTCAATGTTATTAATACAAAGAAAGTAACAGCTTTATCTGAAGGAAAGCTTTCATTCCATTTTGCTTTGTTGGAAACTCAGGTCTAGTGCTCAGGGTGAAAGGTAGGACTAGAGGTGTAGATTGTAGAGTCATGATAATAGGTGTCATCACAGGAGTGAATAGTGGGAGGGAGGGAGGGAGAACAGAAGGAAAAGGAGAGGGAGGAGAGGGGAAAGAAGAGGAGAAATTTACAGAACAGCACTTTTCTTTTTTCTTTTTTTTTTTGAGAGTCTTGCTCTGTCATGCAGGCTGCAGTACAGTGGCACAATCATGGCTCACTGCAACCTCCACCCTCCTGGGTTCAAGCGATCCTCCCGCCTTAGCCTTCCAAGAATCTGGGATTACAGGCATGCACCACCACACCCAGTTAATTTTTGTATTTTTAATGGAGACAAGGTTTCACCATGTTGGCCAGGCTGGTCTCAAACTACTGACCTCAAGTGATCTGCCTTCCTCGGCCTCCCAAAGTGCTGGGATTACAGTCATGAGCCACTGCGCCTGGCCAGAAGAGCGCAGCTTTAGTCAGAAAACAAAAAAAAATAAAAAAAATATATATATATATATAAAATAATTTTAATTAAAATATTGATTTCACTAGTTCTTACCTTTTTATGATTTGGTAAGAGCTACGCTACTCATTTTACAGGGAAGAAAAATAATGGCCAAATATTCATTCATTTAACAAAAAAAGAAGTATTTATTTAGCACCTGCTAGGTATGAGCACCAAACTAGTCCGTGAGGATTCGCTGGTGAGTAATGTTGTCCAAGACTCTCCTCTCATGGTGCTTACATTCTTGTGGGGTAAACAGTCAACAAATAAGAAATGAATAATGACATAATCACAACTTGAGTGCTATGCAGGAAACAGGAAGGGTGATGAACCAGAGTACCTGGGGAAAGCCACTTTAGATATTGGGCCAAGGGAAGTCCTCCTTGTAGAGTGAGCTTTGCCTTGAGGCTTAGAAAATAAGATGAAAAGAAGTGGCAAAAATCATTATAGCCCAAAGGCGAACACAAGATCCTGAAGCAGGAAAGGACCTGGTGTGTTTAAGGAACATGAAAACCCCAAAATGCCATTGCTTCATGAACAAATTGGAGAGTGGAATGAGATAAGATTAGATGAGCAGGACCTGGTAAGCCACAGTGAATCATTAAAGCTTTCTTATCTGAAGGAAGGAGAAGCCAAGTGATGGGTCTTAAGCAAAGAAGAGACAGAATCCAAGTAATATCTACTGTGTAAACAAAAGATCAGAGAATATCAAGAGTGGAAAACCAAGAAGTAAGATATGATAGTAGCCTGGCTTAAGGTAGCAGGCTGGAGTTGGTGGCATCAACTTGCTGCTGTTGATGTCATCTTCAGTAAGAGAAAGGAGTCATCTTCAGAAAGGGAAGGAGGGAAGAGAAGGAAGCAAGGATAATCTCTACATTGGAGACTTTTGTCAATTAAGTGGATGGCAGTTCTATATACTGAGAAGAAGAAGATGGGGGAGGGAGCCACTTTGGGCATAATAGTGGCGGTGAAGAGATGGGTTGGGGAGATGGCTATCAAAGACTTCCTTTTGAAAATACTAAGTTTGAGAGGAATATTAGACACCCAAGTAAAAGTCTCAAGTTGGTAACTGACTATATCTACAGCTAAAAGTTTGAAATTTGTTGGAATATAGAAGGGGTTTGAAATTGGGGGACTGTTTAAGTTTATAAGGGAAGAAGAGAGAATGGGTAGAGAAGAAAAATCTCACTAGGAACTGAGTCTCAAGGCCAGAGGATTCACTTGCAATGGGTCCTTCCACAAACCAGGGTCAGATCTAGCAATTTATTTTTACATTATCAGTTAGTATTGGAGTGGCGGCCGAGGCCAGAACTCAACTAAGTGGAGGTAGAGTTATGAATATATGTAATGGATACAGTAAGCCATGTTTCTGTGGTTCACTGTCTTCCTTGGATAGTTAAGTAAGTTACTGCTAAGCTGCTTCCACCTAGGAGTGGCTTTCAGGATCCCTCTGATTGCTATCTTACTTCTAGATTCTACATTAGATGTGACAGGCACAGGCCAGTTGGCAATTATTGTGTCTTACTTTTATAAGGAAAAACTCTATGGCAATTTTTAACTTTTTCACCATCTGAAGGCATTGGACATGTAAAATGCTTCTATAGTCAACCAAGTGAAACCAGTTTTGAGCAATTGTTACTGCCACTGAGCTACAGTTCACAGATAGTCCAGTCGCATGACAATATAACTGAAAAGTGAGGACAAAGGGCTGGAAGCTCTGTTTAAAAACTTTAATAGCTATTCAGAATATGTGCATTGCACAGTTTATTTCTTTAATTACACTGGAGAAAAAGCTGCCACCACAACACTAAAACTGTTGACCACTTCAATAGGTTGCAACAGTTATAAGCATGCCACCTTGATTGTTTTTTTAAGAATCTAAGTATAACAAGATGATGTCCCCTTTATAAAGTTGTTCTCAAGCCTTATAACAGGAGTAAATTACGTTTTGAGGACTCTAAAATTTATTTCTGAGGAACTGAAAGAGAAACTTGAACATAAATAAAAAGCAAAAAAGGGTTATTTGAAATGTTAATAAAGTTCCAATGTACCATTTTGACTGCAGTTTTGAGACATTTGTAACTGTAACATGTCAGTAAAATAAGTGAAAAAAAAAAACAGAATTAATTGGACTGATATAAAGAATTTCTTTTTTGTAATTTTGAAGTGTATTTATAAAATGATATAAGGGGAAATTCTGGTAAAAATAATAGTGGACTATGAAATAAAAATAATAAAGAGGGGAAATCAATAAAAATTATTCTGACATGAAAAATAAAATGTTAACAAAAATAATATTGGAACCTACCAAAGCAGGTCTTCATTAATAGAAAAAGATAAATTCAGAATAGGAGTAAAGATTGCTTCATCATCCCATTAATGACCAGGAGTGAATCTTATCGGCACATTAGAAAGATACTAAATCTCTTGCTGATTTAGTGCAAAATACTGAGGATGACCAAGATAACATAAATCTCATGCTACCCCACTACAATAAGCAGTAACTTACTTAACTATCCAAGGACTTTTGCTATTAACCATTTGATAACAAACAGTTAATGAGCATTGCTTTCATTTCAGAGTAATTGTGACTAATTACTGTACAAGAAAACTTGAAATGCCCTAAATTCTTACAGCTTAAATACGAAAGAAACTTGATAGAGATTGCACAAGTTGACCATCCCAAAATGTTACATGGCATTAACAATATTAAATTAGAAAGCTGAAAGGAAACTCAATAAAGTAAACATAATATTCAACAAATTCTGTTCCACTAGAAGAAATACTGAATTACTTTTCTGTTCTGTCTATAGAAAATATTCCAAAATTATCATCATATAGAGTTGACTAAAACTAGGCAGCCAAAACTGTAAAAGGGAAAAGTTAAAGAGCCATGTCAGACAGTTAGCTAATAAATAATATTACTATATTTTTTTTCTTCTTCGAGACAGTCTCACTCTGTTGCCCAGGCTGGAATGCAGTGGCACGATCTTGGCTCACTGCAAGCTCCGCCTCCCAGGTTCAGGCCATTCTCTGTCCTCAGCCTCCTGAGTAGCTGGGACTAAAGGTGTCCGCCACCATGCCCAGCTAATTTTGTTTTTGTAGTAGAGGCGGGGTTTCGCCACATTAGCCAGGATGGTCTCGATCTCCTGACCTTGTGATCCGCCCACCTTGGCCTCACAAAGTGCTGGGATTACAGGCATGAGCCACCACCCCTGGCCTACTGTATGTTATTTTTTAAATTTCATGATGTCCTATGTATTAAACTTTTGTCCTATGTATAATGCTTTAAAAATTGTCCTATGTATAAACTTTTCAAAATCTGTTATAATTTTTTTCTCTGAATAAATATTTACTTTCATACTTAATTTCACATTTATAATTTTGGATTGTTTTGCTTAAAGAATGTACCTACAGTGTATAAACTTCAGGCCCCCCAAATCCTAGATGTACCTCTGTCTGAGGCCTGTGAGCATTCAGCTCTTGAACAGAAAAAGAGGAATGCTATGAAAAAGTGCTGTCACAAAAGCCAAGAGACGAGACTGTTTCGAGAAGTATGGCAGCTGTGCCAAATGCTCCTGAGAGTTCAAGATAAAGGTTGAGATGTATTCTTTGGGTTCAGCAGCTTGAATATTGATATGGTTTGGCTGTGTCCCCACCCAATCACCTTGAACCGTAATAACCCCACGTGTCAAGGACAGGGCCAGGTGGAGATAATTGAATCATGAGGGCAGTTTCTCCCATACTCTGCTCATGGTAATGAATAAGTCTCAGGAGATCTGATGGTTTTATAAATGGGAGTTTCCCTGCACAAGCTCTCTTGACTGCCACCAGGTAAGACGTAACTTTGCTCCTCATTCATCTTCTGCTATAATTGTGAGGCCTCCATAGCCATGTGGAACTGTGAGTCAAACCTCTTTCCTTTACAAAGTACCCAGCCTCGGGTATGCCTTTATTAGCAGCATGAGAAGAGACTAATACAATAAATTGGTACTGGTAGAGTGGGGTGCTGCTGGAAAGATGCTTAAAAATGTGGAAGTGATTTTGGAACTGGGTAACAGGTAGAAGTTGGAACAGTTTGGAGGGCTCAGAAGAAGGCAGAAAGATGCAGGAAAGTTTGGAACTTCCTAGAGACTTGTTGAATGGCTTTGACCAAAGTGTGGAAAGTGATATGGACAATCAAGTCCAGGTTGAGGTGGTCTCAGATGGAGATGAGGAACTTGTTGGGAACTGGAGCAAAGGTGACTTTTGCTATGTTTTAGCATTTTGCACCTGCCCTAGAGATTTGTGGAACTTTGAACTTGAGAGAAATGATTTAGGGCAACTGGTGGAAGAAATTCCCAAGCAGCAAAGCACTCAAGAGGTGACTTGGGTGCTGTTAAAAGCATTCGGTTTTTTGTATTCACTAAGATACGGTTTGGAATTGGAACTTACATTTAAAAGGGAAACAGAGCACAAAAGTTTGGAAAATTTGCAGCCTGATGATGTGATAGAAAAGAAAAACCCATTTTCTCAGGTGAAATTCAAGCCAGCTGCAAGAATTTGCATAAGTAACAAGGAGCCAAATGTTAATCACCAAGACAACAGGCAAAATGTCTCCAGCGCATGTCAGAGGTAATCTCAGCAGCCCCTGTAGCAAACTTTTGCCTGGACATCCAGGCACTGTTGGGATGGCAGCAGCCCCTGCCATCACAGACCCAGAGGCCTAGGGAGAAAAAATGGTTTTGTGGGCCAGAACCAGGGCCTTACTGCTTAGTGCAGTCTCAAGACTTGGTGCCCTGCATTCCAGCCATGGCTAAAAGGGGCCAACATAGAGCTCAGGCCACTGTTTCAAGGAGTATAAACCCCAAGCCTAGTGGCTTCCACATGCAGTTGAGCCTGCAAGTGCACAGAGGTCAAGAATTGAGGTTTGGAGACTTCTGCCTAGATTTCAGTGGATGTATGGAAATGCCTCGATGTCCAGGCAAGTTTGCTACAGGGGCAGAGCCCTCATGGAGAACCTCTGCTACAGCAGTGAGGAAGGGAAATGTGGGGTCAGAGCCCCCACCCAGAGTCCCCATTGGGGCACTGCCTAGTGGAGCTCTGAGAAGAGGGCCACAGTCCTCCAGACCCCGAAATGGTAGATCCTCTGACAGCTTGCATCATGCACCTGGAAAAGGTGCAGACACTCAATGCCAGCCCGTGAAAGCAGCCAGAAAAACGGCTGTACCCTGCAAAGTCACAAGAGTGGAGCTGCCCAACACCATGGGAACCCACCTCTTTCATCAGCATGACCTGGATGTGAGACATGGAGCCAAAGGAGCTCATTTTGGAGCTTTAAGATTTGATTGCCCTGCTGGATTTTGGATTTGCATGGGGCCTGTAGCCCCTTCCTTTTGGCCAATTTCTCCCATTTGGAAAAGGTGTATTCACCCAATGCCTGTACCTCCATTGTATCTATGAAGTAACTAACTTGCTTTTGATCTTACAGGCTCATAGGCAGAAGAGACTTGCCTTGTCTCAGATGAGACTTTGGACTGTGGACTTTTGAGTTAATACTGAAATGAGTTAAGACTTTGGGGCACTGTTGGGAAGGCATGATTGATTTTGAAATGTGAGGACATGAGACTTGGGAGGGGCCGGGAGTGGAATGATATGGTTTGGCTGTGTCCCCTTCCAAATCCCACCTTGAATTGTAATAATCCCCATGTGTCAAGGGCAGGGCCAGGTGGAGATAATTGAATCATAGAGGTGGTTTCCCCCATACTGCTCTCCTGGTAGTGAATAAATCTTATGAGATCTGATTGTTTTATAAATGGGAGTTCCATTGCACATGCTCTTTTGTCTCCTGCCATGTAAGATGTGACTTTGCTCCTCATTTGCCTTCCACCACAATTGTGAGGCCTCCCCAGTCATGTGGAACTGTGAGTCAATAAAGCTTCTTTCCTTTAGAAATTACCCAGTCTTGGATATGTCTTTATTAGCAGCATGAGAACAGACTAATACAAATGTGTTGTTAACTTTGACAAGAGTGGGGTCACTGGAGTGGGAAGATGAAGCCTTATTGGAGCAGGTTGAAGAGCAAATTGGCCATGTGTGATATTCAGTTGTATTATGTGCTGGGTATTCTCTGATGTCCTCCTCTCCTGTCCTACTGGGCTTTGGGAGGCTGACTTCTATCAACCACTTCACCAGCCTTGCCAACTGGCTTGGGTTGGCTAATTGAAGGCACTGATAGAAGACTGAGCCATGGTTTGGGGCTGGACTCCTCTGCCTGGGATCACACAGCCTGCGAGTGAGCACTCTCCTTTGGCTACAGCTCTCATAAGGTCCAACAGCAGTGGTCCCCTTTGCCCTTCAGGTCTAGGGGAAGGAATAGATTTCTGCTCCTGCTAGCACCTGAGCACTTCAGCATTTCATACTGGTTCCCTTAACCTTATCTCTGAAAATAATCCCTTCTTAAATGGTCTCCAGTTAAACCTTTGAATCAGGGTTAATTGGGTTAATTCACCCTGCCAGGACCTGATTGATGCATACTGACTTTTCTACTAATAAATCCACCCTGTGTAGCCCTAATTGGCTGCAGGCATTGAAGACCTTTACAAGCTCAGCTCCTGAGACAAGTATAATCAGGTGTGACAAAATAAGAGCTCCATTAGGGACAAGGGTTGGGACTTAGTTCCGCAAGTCTAAGGCAGTATTTGATATTTCTAAGTCCTGACATGATTCCTGAGATTTTCCTCTCACCTTTAACCCAAATGTTAGTTAGACCTCACAGCCAGGGCCTGTGTTGGTTTTGTGAGTAGAGTCGAGCGCCCACTCTTTTGGTGGTTCCTTCCTCAAGCCAGGCCCCTATGCTCAGGCCCTTTTTATCTGCCTAGCTCTTAGGAAGCTGCATCCTGCTCTGCAAAGCCCCAGTCAATGGCAGGGGTCCTAGGACTCTGCAGCCACTCCCACAGCTGGAATCACAAGATTGCTACCAATGCAGCTGTAGGTATAACTGATCAGCTCTCCACACAGAGGTTGTATTCCCTTGGAGACTGAACTAAACTGAATCATCTCAAGTTTGTTACAATAAAATTGTGGTTTCAGTTCCTATGAAGAGCCTGTCCCACAGTCAAGTTACTCCCCTAGCTCTGCCTGTTCACATTGCCACGTGACTGCCTTTCCCCATCAGCCCTATCTCCTCATCAGACCTGGTGGTCCTGATTTAAAAAAAAAATGATCTGTTCTGAGAAATAGTGATTTCTGCTTAAAGAGCATGCTCTGAATGAAATTTCCCTGCTGATGTCAGGAATTGGCATTGGTACAGTCATTCCTAAAAAAAAAAAAAGGAAAATCTCATCTCTGCACCATCTTTGATATATCCTGGCACTTTCTCTCTCAGGAAGATGATTAGAAAATGGCACTCAGATCCTGTCGCTGCCCTGTATTTAATCATTCACTTGCTCTCCAAAATGTTGGGAGCCACGTTTAAATTTCTTTGTTCAACACACAGGCCTTTCATCACTGGAACTCCACCCTCCTCTCTAGCTTCATTTCTTGCATTCCTGACCTGAGCTCTTTGAACGATTTCCAATGACCTATTTCCCAGCCACATTGTGCTCATGCCTCTTTGGCTTGCACATAATGTCCAATCTATTCCGAATTCCCTTCCTCCACTTCTCCCTGCAAAATCTACTCGCCCTTCAAGACTCATCTCAAGCATCCCCTCCTCCAGGGAACTTTCCCTTAACTTCCCAGTGAAGGAAGGACTTCATTTTGCTATTTGAATAGCACACAGGATCATACACTTATATATTATATATTGATTGTTATTATGTTAACAATCAGTTACTTATCTAATCTTAGTCATTAGCCTATACATTTCTGCGAGAATTGTTCATGTTGATGTTGTCAGCATCTAAGACAAAGCCTGACAGCAGCACTTCCATGTGTGTTGAATAAATGAATGTATACATTTTGACAGGACAGATCAAGAGGAATCAGGGTATATTGTAGAGGGGGCAGGGGAAGCAACAAAACTACGAGCAAAAACATGGATTAGTGAGAACATGAGAGGAAAATGTTGAGAATATGTATCCTAAGAAAGAAAGGAGATAAGATGGCTTATTTTCACATATGTGACACATTATCATAAATAGGCACACTTAAAGAGATTTGCTGGAATTGTATCCAAAGAGTATACTTAAAAAACACAAAGAAATATCTTTTGTAATTGTGAATATACAAGGCTTTCTTAATACTTTGTTTACATGTTATCCCTAGAAATATTAAAAAATAAAATGAAAATCCATTTTGCTTAATAGTTTGAGTAGACATTTGCCTGAAGGAAAATAGAAATGGAGTCATCATTTTAGAGTTGCAAATATCAGCCAGTCCACTTAGCTGTGTCAGAAGAGTGCAGGAGTAAAGACCACAGGCTTGGAGTCTAGGAGAGCCATTCTCATCCTAGTTTCACTTCTCACTGGTTACTTCTTACTACTTTACCACTTGGTAGCTTCATGGTCTGGGTCAAGCTACTTAACTTCAGTGTGCTTTGGTTTTATCATCTGCACAAAAGGGATAATAGTTGAAGCTACTTTATAGTGTGGTTGTGAGGAGTAAATGAGATAACACACAAAGATGTAACAAGTCAGATTTCAATAATGTGAACTTTAATTATCATCAACGTTATTGTTTTACATAGAAGGAAGCTATGGTCAGGACGACATACACAGGGTCATACAACCAGTTACTGGTCGAGTTAGGACTGGAATCGGGTATTCAGATGTGAATTTCACTACTCTTTCCATGACAGAAGGGGCTAGGAACTGAATAAACATAATGTCATTAGCTCTTACAGAGAACAGTACAGAGTGAAAAACTGCATTAGGAATTCAAAATTGGAATCATCTAACCTGGAACCTTTATTAACAAAAGGATTAACATTTGACTTTTGTAGCCTTAACTTTTCAGTTACAAAAAGCAAAATACTTTTCTTGTGGCAGTCTATTTGAAACCCTCTTTTCAATGACGAAATCTTTAACATTGCTCCTATTTAAAGCTGGAATTTGTTAAGACTTCAAGAAAGAAAGTTAAATTGGTATTATGACCTCCAAAAAAGAACTGAAAAATGTTTGGTCTTCCGGTTCATTACCTCCAAGAAGCTTCATATCTATTATTTAGAAAAAGCTGAGTGATGGAGTGTTTCTGCTTCCAACCAGATGTTTGATGTCAAATAGATCGAAGGAAAGCCACGTGACTACAATTCTTATACTCTGCTTAGATGTGTGTGCTTTGTCAGACAGCTGGAAGCCCAGAGGTGGAGGTTTGATGTTTAATATTTTTCTTTTGCTGAATACATTTAGAAATTGGTCCTTAGCCATCTTTCTAAAAATCATTTTTGCTTGAAATGTTTTTCTTCAAGAAATAAAATGTAGGTAGAATTTAGCTACAAGATGAAAGCTCAAAAGATTATAAATAAGAATCATGAAGATTCATGAAATCATCGACCCATTCATATTTATAGAGTATGTGTGCCTCTACTATTTCTAAAATGATTATTTCTCAGCATGGGTTGAGGTTTTCTTTTAGTAATCTCTGCCCTCTAAAATTCAATTCACAGTAATCTTTTTCTTCCTACATTGCATGGATTAAGTCTTCTCCAGTGTGACGGATTTTTTAAAAAACCTAATGACTAGGTGATTGCAAATCTTTTTTCCAGTATTATAAATAACAATGCCTCATTTCTGGCTAAATATTAAGAATTTGAACTGTGCTTGCTGTTTAAAATATCTTTTAAATGTCCACAATTTAATTAAAGTCTTATGTTCAATCACGAACCATGAAATTAGTTGGTATTACCAATGTTCTGCAATTCAGGCCGTGAAAAAAAAATCAAAAGATTGCAATGCAAAATTGCCGAAAAAAAGTCTCAACTAAAATCAGGTCTTTGTATTTTCTAAAGGCCTTGATTGCATCTGTCAAAGGGTAAAAACAAAAACCACGCAAAAGAACTCCATCCACATACATGATTCTTTATTTTACAGAAACAAGAACTTCACCCATATACATGATTCTTTTTTTTTTTTTTTTGAAATGGAGTATTGCTCTGTTGCCCAGGCTGGAGTGCAGTGACACGATCAGCTCACTGAAAGCTCCACCTCCCGGGTTCATGCCATTCTCCTGCTTCAGCCTCCTGAGTAGCTGGGACTACAGGCGCCTGCCACCATGCCCGGCTAATTTTTTTTTTTTTTTTTTTTGTATTTTTTAGTAGAGACGGGGTTTCACCATATTAGCCAGGATGGTCTCGATCTCCTGACCTTGTGATCCGCCTGCCTCAGCCTCCCAAAGTGCTGGGATTACAGGCGTGAGCCACCGCGCCCAGCCCATATACATGATTCTTTATTTTATAAAAACAAACAAAAATCTCCCATTTCAAATAGGTAAAATAGATTTTAAGTGACAAAGTATGTCACAGATTTAAGTCTCTTTATGTCAGTTTTTTAAAATAAGAGTTAAGATTGTGTTTACACATAAAAGCCTCTGTATATTTTGAGTGAATTTCTGGTATAGTCAACATACTCATCATTTCATCCAAACCACAGGCTATTAAACAATGATTAAGCAGACTACTCATCCCAAGATCTGAGCTGACCTGAAAGCCTTCCCATTCTGAATCATTAACCAATAGCACCCCCTCTGTGTGGGGAAAAAAAAAAAAAACAACAGTTACCATGATTTAGCTCTTGCTACTCAAGAGAGGTCTGCAGAACGCAGTGTTAATGTCACAAGAGAGTGTGTTAGAAATGCAAAATTTCAGGCACTACCCCAAATCTCCTGAAGCACAATCTACATTTTAACAAGATCCCAAGTAAATCAAATGCATATTAACTTTTGAGAAGCACTGATGTAGTTAATTGCCGTAAAAATGTACATTTCTTTTCTAATTGCCCAAAATAATATCTAGAAGAAAATTGAGCAATAGTTTTGGGAGAGAAAAGTTTATGGCACCTACTATGTATACTTTTAGAATTTACCTCATTTAATCTTCATTTTAAAAATCACTGCCAGGTGAATTTATTCTCATTTTTATAGTGGAGGAACTAAGTGCCTTGTCAAAGATTACACAGCTAATAAATGTTGGAGCCAAGATCCAGAAGAAGGCCAATGTCTGGCTCCAATGTTTCCCATCTCTTTTCCATTATAGCACACTATCCCTTATCTTGCCCATTGTATAATGCCACTTAGAACCACTAAATGTCTTCAGTATGGGCCTTAGATTGAAGTTTACATCAAAGTCCATTTATTAAAATCACTTGGTTGGTAACTTATGTTTTTGAGTTTTGTGTCCAAGGCTGCCCTGTGTTGGTCATATCCTGGTTTAGCAAGCTGAGCTGTTGTCATGCTGTGTAAGGTCCACTGATGGTATATCCTTTCCTCTTGACTTCAGAATGTATTATTTCAGTAATTTACAGATGCAAATATTTTCCATGGTTGTTGCAGATAACATGGTCTCAAAATCTTGTCAAATATCCCAGTTAAAAATTACACAGGAATCCTGAAAATAGTCTCTTACCAACTACATCAGTAAGAAGTATCATTTTGTTCTTTGGAGGGAGGGGACTTGTATGCCATATAAAAAGGTCCACCCCAGTCCCCAATCATGCCATTGCCCTTCTACACATACAGATAAATGGTAATTCAGTCATTCACCAGATTAGATTCTGGATCTGCTTTTTAGAAATCCGTGGCTACATAAAACAAGAATTTCATTTAGGGAAATCATAGAAGACTTCTTGTGACAGTCTACATCTTGAATTAGAAATTTACATCTTTGAATCCATCATTTTCTTTTTCAAAAAGTGTCCAGTTCACTAGTGAATGGCCATAGAAGTAACCAGTCAAACCTATTATACTCTTTATTCACAACAAAATATTCTATAGTAGCAAATACATGGTCACCCTAAGATTTACCTTCTTTCTGTAAACACTTGATTACAAGACAGAGCAGGTGATAATTTAAGTGATGGTTTTGCCCTCCCTGCCATGAACTGCCAGTGACCCCCTTACCAATGTAAACAAGGTCATTATTGCCTTTAGATTTCATCAGATCAGGAACTCAATTTAGATAACCCAGAGGCCTCTCTTTCAAAGTTCTGTTCCTCTGAAACCATTTCTAGTACTAATTACTGAATCAGTTCAGCTTTGACCAGAGACACAGAACCACTCTGGACTATACAAACTAAGAAAGTGATTATAGGGTTAGACTTCATTCAGTTGTGGGACTTGATGGAGCAGTCTGTGAAGGCTGATGCCTCTGCATCTAGTGTTGAGCCTAAAGCCATGCTAGGAGAGCCAGTCTACCAGTCAGGAAAGAAAGCTGGATATGGATGAACAAAAACACACTGCAACCTACAGGAATGTACTGAAATTCACAGGAAAACTAGAACTTGTCTCTAACCAACTCCAACCTTGATGCTGTAAGTGACCTGAGGGGAAGTTGGCACCTTTTCCCATGGAATTGCACATGCACTTGGTCCGGAACTCTGAGAAGCTGAAGGAATGTCTCCAGATATGAAAGAACCACAGATCCAGATGCTTCCCCATTCCCACAAGGCGAGCAGGTGGATGACCATGAACCGCCACAGTGCTTGGCCCCTAAACTGACCTTCAGAGTGTTAAATATATAGCTTCTCTTTACTTCTGCCCTCCAAATCGTGTGCTAAATGATTCTATGGCCATTGTTAAACCAGGACCACATAGGAAGGGAGATTTCTGGGAAATGTAGCTCTGTCTTAAATAAATTGAAACAGTACAAAGCTGCCACAAAAAGCCATTAACCCTTTTTGTAAATACCAAGGATAAGTCACATATAGTAATACAGAAACACTATAAACAAATTTTCCCACTATATATGTTTTTGAAACCCTACATCTGCAGGATTCTTTATGGAGAAACAAGTACAATGTCTAGGATTCACTGGTCAAATTCCATGATCCTCTCATGTAGTGTTACAACACACATTAATTTAGAAATGTTGAGAGAAGTCCTGAGCCCTGCTTACCTTAGTTTAACCCAGTGTCACTCAAATTAATTTGTCCACCAAACTTGTTTCCCCCTCATAATAACAACATCCTTTAAGACTACATTGCACAAAATAAACGTTGTTTTCACACTGCCTTAGAGAACTAATGAAAACGAGGATGGTAAAAAGCATCTACCTCACATGCTTCAATTGTGTCTTAGTCGGTTTGGGCTACTATAACAAAATATCATTAACTGGGTGGCTTCTAAACAACACAAATGTATTTCTCACAGTTCTGAGGTTGGGAAGTCCAAAGTATGGCTCTGGCAAATCTAGCATCTGATGAGGGCCTGTTTCACAGTTAGGCTTTCTTGCTATGTCTTCACATGATGGAAGAGACAAATGAGTTAAGAGCACTGATATCATTTGTGAGGGCTCCACGCCCATGACCGAATCACCTCCCAAAAGGTCCCACCTCCTAACACCATCACGTTAAAGATTAGGATTTCAACATATGATTTTTTTAGGGAAACAAACATTCAGCCCATAACAAAGTGGGCTTAAAGCAGGGTGTTTAAAATATTTGGTAGTCTGAATGGAAAATCAGTGGGGAAAACTATGATCATTGGTAATGTCTGCTCTAGTCACATAACGGAGAAAAAGATGGCAAAGGTATATTTGCTAACACTGACCTCTGTAGCAATAACCTTAACCGGCAATGGGACAAGATTGTCAAGTCTACAGCAAAGGGGAAATACTGAACCCCATGAAACTTGCTAAAAAATGGACATTATTCTTCTAAACTGATTTCCTATACCATTTCATTTCTTTGCTCAGTTAGCTAATTCATACGACTAGATGGATTTTATTCCTAGGCAACCTTTCATACCTTCTCTAGTGAGACCAAATATTGGCTAAACCTATTTAAGAGTTCCTCTGTTTAGTTATATTCATTAATATAATAAATATATGTATCTCAAGTATCTATTTTGCCGTGATTTATCCTGAGTTATGCTTTGACCAACTATTCCCTTCCTAAGATATTAAAGCCAAATTGTTTCATTTACGAGATGAAACAGATGTGGTTTGTCTTCAAGTGTCATCAGTGTCTATAGATCACTTTTAGGTAATAATATTAACATCAATTAATATTTGCATGGGACATTGCTATTTACAAAGCAATTTCACATGCTTTATCATATTAACAGGTTTAGATATAATTTCATATGTTCAAAAAAATTAAAAATGTAAATATGCCTATGAGGATATATTTTTCATTACAGTTCTCCACATTTTAGAACCCTGGATGAGGCTAAAAGGTAAAAATATAGAGCCACTCTAGCTGAATGCTCACTTGCCTACATGACAGTCTCCTTAGTAAGCAGATATTGCTGCAGAACAGTGAAATGTTACAGTCGCCTTGTTTATTCAAAGCAACACAGAATTCTATTTTTGGTCTCATTCAAAGTGAACTCAGAAATTCAGATAGAGATCTGAGCAATCAGAACTATTTCCTGGTGTCCACTAGAAAAGTTGAGTTCACGATGAAAGCTGCTAGGTCAAGTTTCACACCAAGTAGAAAGCTACTGATTCCACAAATATAAGCTTTAAGTACAACAGATCTCTGTAAATTTTAAAGTTCCACATTTAAGTTTTGATTTCTAAAAGCCATGAAGAGCATCATGGTTTTAGAATCACTTCTCAATTCATGGGCAAGAATACATCTTAAATATACACATTCATGATAACAGAGAAGGCCGTTTATTTGCCTACATGCCATATTAAAAAAGTAAATATTAACCTACTAAATGCTGAACAATTTCAACTCTACCCATAATCATAAAAAAGGCTTACCTTAAGATAGTACAAGTGCTGACCTAAAGAAATAAATGGGTAAAATGGCAACCTGCACTCTCCAAGGTCACAAATGGCGCTCTGACAGAAGCATGATAAAAATTTTGTGGAAAGCCTGGATACTATTCTTGCTGATGCTGTCCTCAAAAACGCTCCTGTCACAGATGCTGCTGCTGCCCCCAGATGTGCTTCTCTGTGGCGATCTACCCATGCCCCTGTTGTATGAGTGTTGGCTGCTAAAGGCTCATCCCTCATCCTGTTCCAGAGACTACCCTTGACTGGTTGGAGCTAACTCACCTTGGGACTCCTGGGAGGTAGCATCTTCCCCGCAAAGATGGCCAATGGCAAATACCAACTGACTTGAGGTACAACAGCTCAGCCCCCTTACCTCTGGGCAAAAGACCCTGGGGTGCAACTTATGCTGCAGAGCTTGCTATGGAATTACGCTGAGGCTAGATTCCTCCTGAAACTATATTTTTGCTTAGCTTACTCTTCGGCCCTATCCTGTTTCCCTCAGTTTCTTACAGGTTGCTCCTGAGAGCACACCCTCAATAAATCAATTACATTAGTATCTCCAATTCAAACTTATCTTCTAAGGAAATCTAACAAGAAACTACCTCAGACATTTAAATATTCATTGCCGATGATAATACAGTTTCCAAAACTGGCACTAAAATGTAACATGGCACTAATAGATAATTGATAAAAAAAGAAGAGCCAGAAATAGACCCACAGTCTTATGACCAGTTGAATTTCAACAGCAGTATCAAAGCAACTCAATAGGGGAAGGAAAATGGTTTCCAAAAATGTGCTGGAAGAGTTGAATAGCCACATGGGAAAAAAATTAACCTTGACCCCTATCTCACATCATATGCAAAAAATTAATTTGAGATGCATAATGGATCTAAATATGAGTTAAAACTATAAAACACTTAGAATAAATGTACGGACATGTTATCTCCATACATTTGATATTTGATTTTTTTAACCACACCCCCCCCCCAAATTTAAAAGAATAGTCAGTGGTAGGAAAGGAAGGAAGCATAGATGAAAGAAGAATGGCAGAATACTGATCATTGATGAGCTAGGTAATGGGGGAAGGGTTCATATGCTACTTTGTTTATACATGTACATGTATAATCCCATATATGGTGAATTGATTTTCAACAAAGGTGCAAGGGGAATAAATAATCTTTTTAACAAATAGTAGTGGAACAACTGGATATCCATATAAAAAATGAATTTAGGATATTTTCAACATATGATGGGTTTTGCCAAGCATAAGTCCATCATAGGTCAAGGAACATCTATATTCTGTTTATTTTCTATAATTGAAAAGTATTTTTTAAGTAACATAGCAATCCTACTGACATCACACAAAAATTCGTTCTAAATGGTTCATAGACCTAAACATAAATCCTAAAACTAAAAAACTTCTTGAAGAAAATATAAGAGAAAATTAACACAACTTTAAAGAATACCAAGGCTTCTTAGGACACCAAAACGTGAACCATAAAAAATGTAATAAATTGGCTTTCATCAAAATTAAAAACCTCTGCTCTTCAAAAAACACTGTTAAGAAAATGTAAAGGAGACCAACAACCAGAAGAAAATGGTCTCAGTGCATATTTCCGACAAATAACATGCATCCAGAACATAGGATAAACTTCATGATAGGAAGGCCAAAAACCCAGTAACATCATAGGGAGAAGATTTGAACATTTACTTCACACAAGAAGATGTAGGAATGGCCGGTAAGAGCACGAAAAGATATTCAACCTCACTGTTATCAGGGAAATTCACGTTAAACCCCAAGATAGCAATATAGCCACTATCATGGCTAATAGTGAAAATGTCTAACCACTCCAAATGTTGCTGGATATAGAGCAACCAGCACTCTCATACACTGCTGGTGAGAATATAAAATCATACAACTGTTTTGGAAAAAGATTTTGTAGATTCTTATAAACGTAACTGTACAAAAACTCAAAAGTTTACACACAGGGATTTACCCCAGAAAAAAAGTAGAAAATATTTTAAAAACTTTTGTACATGAATGAATATGGCAGTTTTGCTCATAACAGCCAAAACTAGAAGTAGTTCAACTGTCTATGACTAAGTGAGCAGCTGAACAAATTGTGAGTATACCCATACAATAAGAGAATAGGGTGAGACATAGATGAAACATGAAAGGCAGAATGTTGATAGCTGTAGAATCTGATTAATAGATTTGTGGGGTTTCATTATGCTACAGATGATCCCCAATTTATGATGGTTCAACTTATGACTTTTCAACTTTACCATGGTGTGAAAGTAATACTCATTCAGTAGAAACTGCACTTCAGATTTTGAATTTTACTGGACTAATGATATGTGGTATGATACACTCTGGTTATCCTGGGCAGCAGTAGCTGCCATTAAGTCACATGATCATGAGGATAAACAACCTACACTTTACAGTATCCTGTGTTGCCAGATAACGTTGCCAGCTGCAGGCTAGTGAAAGTGTCTTGAGCACATTTAAGGTCAGCTAGGTTAAACTATGATGTTTGGTGTATTTTTAACTTAGGATATTTTCAACATAAGATGGATTTTGCCTGTTGTAACCCCATCATAGATCAAGGAGCATCTATGTTGTTTACTTTCTACACATTTGAGATTTTTCCATACTAGTATTTTTAAAGTAAAATGCCAGTAATTTTCAAAATTATGAAAATGATCTGTTCATTGATCTTATAATTCCCCTTCTGAAAAACTTATAGAAAATAATCAAAAAGCAGAGATATGCATCAAAACACTCATTTAATCAGACTTATAATGTTGGAAAAATGGGAAAGAACCCAAATGTGGAAAAACAAATAAATGTTCAAGAAATCATATGTACTCTATAAAATAGGATTTAGCCATTAAAATTCATTAAAACAAACAATAGCTAACATTTATTGTGAATTGTCAATGTCCTAGGCCCTATTGTAAGCACTTTAGTTGGCCTACCTAATTTAATATGAATCATAGGTAAGAACGTTAGTTCATGTAACAAATATTATCTACCACACACACCAGGACTATGCTAGAAGCTGGAAATACAAGAATAAGCAAGAAAATGTTATCCTTAGTCTCAAAGAGCTTTGGAAAGTCTATTGGAAGATGTAGATAAATACAGAAGCAATTACAATGCCACGTAATAAACGCACTGATGTAGGAAAATGCTTA
Organism: Pan troglodytes; assembly: GCF_028858775.2. Lineage (NCBI taxonomy): Eukaryota > Metazoa > Chordata > Mammalia > Primates > Hominidae > Pan > Pan troglodytes. Next base: position 33,804,028 of record NC_072412.2, read on the forward strand.
TGTTTTTATTTAAGCAGCAAAGTGAAGATTTAAGTATGGTTCCTATGTGACGATAGATATGTAAGGGAACCAGGATTAAAAGAAAAAAGTTTGATTTCTCTAGGTGATATAATTACAGAATAACTATTTAATTTTTATTTTGAATTCCATTAGTTTTGCAACAATATTTTAGTGTCATAAAATGAAATCACCTATATATAACTGGATCAACTTCTTAAGCAGATTTTGTTATATAGTATTTTTATTTTTTAATCAAATTAGTTTGGAAAATTTTTCTTGGGTTTCTCTTACTAATCACTGTAATAGAAAATGTATGTCTTGGTCCTGACTCTCTGTATACTGAAAGTCTGGCTGCACATGAGAATCAGCAGGGGAGTTTAAAAAATCTAATGATGCCTGCGTCCCACCCTCAACCAGTTAAATTCAAATCTTTAAGGAAAAGACCCACTGATCCACTGGCAGAGCAATGGGTCACTTTTTCAATTTTTTCTTAGATCTCCATTGAGCTCTTTCCACTCGCAAAGTTTTATCACCATAATTTTTTTGACTGGGACGATAATTAAATTTACTGATGTAGATACTTCAAAAAGTGATTTTACACAAAAATATAGACCTTTTATTCATTCTTGCATATTCTAAATGTGTGTGCTCCAGAGAGTGTGCCTTTTAGATTATTTACCACATGCAAAGTGACAACAGGTTGCCAAGCACAACTAAGAAAGCAAAGGTAGGTATTCTCTCCAACCAGTATTTTCATCATTCCTCAATTCACAGAAAAGACACTATATACCAAAGAGAATGGAGAATGCACACGAACTAAAATAAACATCAGAGCTCAGGGAGGAACCAGGAAACGGCAGGCTCAAGGTATGGCTGGTCTTGTTACAAGTGAAATGATAGTTCTCTCGGCCCACCTCTCCCTTATATCCTTCCAATAATCCAGTGTACCAGTTCATACTTCCACATAAAGAAATGAGATTACTCAACAGGTGAATGATGTCAATATCACCTTCTACGTTTTGAGCTACGATTTTTCCTCCACGGAGAACACAGCTGCTCACCCTCGCCTGTGATTATGTGGGCTGTTGTGGTGAATATTCGGGACTGACGGTGTGGAAGGCAGGGATCATAACTATTTAACTTGCTTGATACAGTACTTACCACAGTGACACTTGCCTGTGGATGCCTAATAAGCCACGGAGTAAAATTAGCCTAATCCTGCTCAGATTCCTTGTTTCATCAGCCTTTGGGGAGACAATGATAATTAGTTGAAATAGCTGGAGAATAACACTTAATCATGGAAAACCAATGCAGAAAAATTATCACAAACAAATTGTCTTTGCCTAAGGTACATTTCCATCTGAGAAAAAGAGCAAAATTAAGCAACTGCAAAGTCCTCCAAGCTTTATGTGCCAAAATACAGAGATTTTTTTCTCCTTCTTTTTAATATAATCGCTCTGGGCAGACCTTTGACTCAAATTCTCAGATGGGTCAAGCTTTCCTCTGACTTTAGCAAATAATTAATGTGAGATTTTTTTCTAGAAACTGCCACAGTTTATTTTAATCATTAACATAAAATGTAATTAAATGCACAGCAACGACTCTCAATTAATTGCTCGATTCTTTCAGGTTTAAAGATAAGCACATTTTCTTATATAAAGACAGACCAATATTTTGTTTTTGATACACTGACTTGCCTGATGCTCAACACAGTAACTAAAAACAAAAAAAAAACAAAACAAGCTTTATCTAAAACAAGGAAACTGGTGCAGTTGCTTGGGTTCAAATTAAGCACCTTTCTGAAAATTAAAAGTATGATTAAATAAGAGTATGGTTATAAAGTGTGGGTGGTTAGATAATCAGAATTGCAGAGTAGTTCCAAGTTCTCCTTTTCTCATCCTAGACAGCCCTTCAAGGGTTGCCGAAGACGATTAAGGTGTCACTTAATGGAAAAATTCGTTTCCTCCCAAAACTTAGACTCAAAGTAGGAAACCTTTTCCATATACTTCAACCAGCACAGCAATACTGAAACACAAACCCAAAGAAATATTAGCTGGAACACATTTTGAATAGTTTCTTTTTATTTCCATGCAGTCATTTTGTCACGATGATAAGTTCCAAGGGCGGCAGCTCCCCATCCCACACAAGGCACAGCGTAGGCGTGAGGTGTGAGGGCTGCTCCTGTCTGCAAACTTCATCACCAGGGCTGCCACGAGGCTTGGATGGCTTGAATTGTTCTCTTATTTCCTTTTACTTTGGAAAGTATTTAACAGGATTAATGACTGCTTTAATCTAATGGCTATGGAAAATGATGACTATCGCCTTTTTATATATGATCATTAATAATATTGCAAAGACCAAGCTGTGGAAGAGAAACAGACTGCACTTGTAGAGCACCTATTACTGCACACCTCCAGGGTGAAAAAAGCAGGAGTGGGAGTCCCACCTACAGAACTGGAATGCTGGGAAGCCAGGGATGGAGACAATAAAATAGATTCCATGGAGCCATCTGCTTTTGACAGAGCTTGCAACCGTGTCAGCCGAGAAAATTATTTCAGAGGCACAGGCTGAAAATCAGCTCTGACCTCTCAAGAGAAAAGATCAGTATCACTTCTCCTGCTACAGCTGGTTTCACATAACCCCCCCAGGTAATGTTCTCAGAGTTCTATCCTTTTTTTATTTGGCTGCACACATCCTTTTGCCTTTGAGGTATGAAATACACAGGACTACCTGAAGCCTGGCTTTGAAAGGAGTGGATCAGAAGCTCTCTTTCTACTGTGGTTTGTGGTTTAAAAGCATACACACTTGGTTGTTTGGGGATTGCTACAGGGTGTTGTATTTAGTATTTAAAGTATTGATTACGTGAATGGACAATGCCTTGAACTAGACTTGATGGATGTTAGCCAGAGTGGAGCTGAAACCTAAGGCCTAAAATAGTGTGATTTGTTCTGCAGAGCTTACATAGTCTCTGACACAGAGTAGCTGTCCAGAAAAGGTGGTGAGAATGAATAAATGAACAGAGGAAGAAATGAATCCAGTTGGGCCCACAAAATAGTAAGTGAGGGGCAAACACCCAGCACTTACTATTCTACGTACCTGGGGCTCAGCTTCTATTCACCTGTTTCTGCTCAGCTTTCCTTTCCCTCCCTTTATAGCTTCACTGCAGGCCCCAGGCTATCTTCTTCACCAGGCCTGTGGTTCCTTCATAACGTCCTGAAATTCCCTCCCACCCCACCCCTCCTCCTGACCCCCACCCCCATCGGTCTCATGTGATGCCTCCAAAGAGACATATGAAGAGTTGGTCAACTCTGAGCATATCTGCTTCAAAGACAACCTAAAATAATGGGGCCAAATCATAAATCACAGTCCCTGTCAGTGTCAGTTTTTTATTCCTAACAATCAATTTTCTCTCATATTATGGCATTTTAAACTATTCTAGGCTGCTTCTATGAAATAATTTATTAATTATTTGAGTATTTCAAAAACAGTGGTAGGATTTGTGTTCATAACCTACAGTCTATGTGGTCACTATCACTATTTTTAAAATGCTGTTGTCAGCCAAACACGGTGGCTTATGCCTATAATCCCAACAGTTTGAAAGGCTGAGGAGTGAGAATCCCTGAGCCTAGGAGTTTGAGACCAGCCTAGGACCCTGTTTCTACAAAAAAAATTAAAAATTAGCCAGGTGTGGTGGCATACACCTGTAGTCCCAGCTACTTGAGAGGCTAAGGCAGGAGAATCGCTTGAGCCCAGGAAGTTGAGGCTACAATGAGCTATGACCATGCCACTGTACTCCAGTCTAGGTGACAGAATAAGACCCTGTCTCAAAAAATAAAAAATAAATAAAAATAAAATGCTGTTGTCCATCTATTTTCTGTGGAGTGATCCCAGTTCAGGGAATCCAGTTGTGCCTGAGTGTGGGTCTCTGCATGGATTCAGAAACCAGAATCACAGGAGTATTCTAGTGGTGGAGTCAGATATATGACAAGACAGCTCCAAAAGGATGCACCTGAACTGTCTGTAAGTAATGCATTGAGCAGTATTCTTCATCTTGAGCAAATGGGCTTTGAGAATTGTTTTAATGTCATGCATCAAACTCTACAAACAATTCCACATTTCTCTGATTCTCATTCTAATTTTCATCCAGAAATCAAACAGAAGAGTCTATTATATCAGATTTAACTTTTATAAGGTGGGAAAGAAAGCAAGATAAATTGAATGTAGACACTTTCAAGGCAATCTTTTGCCTCAAATGAATTTAATTTTTAAAATAATATCCAACAATGGTACCATTTGTGTTTTGAGATTGATTATGGATCCTCAAAAGTGAGCTATAGATGAGAAAAGATGGAACCAGCCTGTGATGGTTAATACTGAGTATCAACTTGATTGGATTGAAGGATGCAAAGTATTGATCCTGGGTGTGTCTGTGAGGGTGTTGCCAAAGGAGATTAACATTTGAGTCAGTGGGCCGGGAAAGGCAGACTCACCCTTAATCTGGGTGGGTCTAATCATCTAATCAGCTGCCAGAGTGGCTAGAATATAAAGCAGGCAGAAAAATATGAAAAGACTCATCTGGCCTAGCCTCGCAGCCTACATCTTTCTCCCGTGCTGGATGCTTCCTGCCCTTGAACATCAGACTCCAAGTTCTTTAGTTTTGGGACGCGGACTGGCTCTTCTTTCTCCTCAGCTTGCAGATGGCCTATTGTGGCACCTTGTGATAGTGTGAGTTAATACTTAATAAACTAAATTAATATATATAGTACTATTAATAATACTTAATAATACTATACATATATAATGGGGAGTTTATTAAGTATTAACATATATATACTATAACATATCCTATTATATATATAAGTTAATCCTATATTCACATATTTTTATATATATATACCTTATTAGTTCTGTCCCTCTAGCGAACCCTGACTAATACACAGCCCTCTAGGTTGAGAACATCCATTGCTTTTCTGGTCACCTAAGAGTTTTGTATTCCAAACTTAATTTTCACCTTGTCCCCAAGTGTTTCAATTGCTTCTAGTGTTTTTAGCAGGTAATGTCCCAGCTTAAGCACAGTATGATTCAGGCATGTGCCAGAAAGCCAGGAGTTAAAGCAGAGGCTGCAGGCATTACTTGAATGAAGGTTTAAAGGGACTCTAGCTGGAGATGAGAGGTGACACAATTAAAAAGGAGAAAAAAGAGGAGATGGGAGGGGCAGAAATATGGTTCAAGGATAAGAGGCCAGTCGCTGGACGGTAAGGAAGCAGCATTCATTTTTCTGATAGCTCACAGGCTCAACTCCCCCAGGGACTCAACCAAAGGGGACCAGTGAAACCCAAGGGTCTAGATTTTTTTAACTATAATTTTAATGGGCATGGTGAGGGCAAGATTATCCCCTATATTTGTGCCAGAGACTGCTACTTCTTCTGTGCTGGAAAATGATGCGTGTTCTATAAAACAAGAATAGCAAGAAAAAATATTTTTGCCATGCTTATTTGGCCCCAGGTAGTGTGCTAAGTGCCTTATGTATACTGTGGATATATGAGACATCAGCAGTCTCAACCTCAGGAATTCTCAGCCTCAGCCCAGGCATGGAGGGCAGCACTTATAGCTCTGGTATATTCAGGAATCCCCAGGAGCAAGACATCTTCAGGGAACATCTGTGCCATAGATGCTGATTTTGACATCAATAGTAGCCAGCCTCTAAGATAGCAGTGATCACCTCCTGGTTTTTGTTCCATAATGCAATCCCCTTCCATAAGTAAGGTTGACCTATGAAACCAGCAGAATATTGTGGAAATGTTAGTGTATGACTTCTCAGGCTAGGTCATAAAAGACATTGCAGAGATAATTTTTTTTCCTTCTCTCTCTTGGATCACTTGCTCTGTGACAAGTCAGCTGCCATGAACACTCAAACAGTCCTATGATAGGACACGTGGTAAGGAGCTGAGAGCTCCTGCCAAAAAGCCAGTGACAAATTGAGGTTTTCTGCCAACAACCTTGAAAGTGAGCCATCTTGGAAGCAGAGTTTCTAGCCCTAGTCAAGCCTTCATCCCAAGCCAAAAATTTAACATCAACCTCATGAGTGATTTTAAGTCAGAACCATTCAGTCTAGCTTTCTGAATTTCTTACTCACAAAAAAAGTGAAATGATCAATGTTTATTAATTTAAGTTTATAAGTTTTGGAGTACTTTGTTATACAGCAATAGATAACTAATACAGACTTGGGTACTTTAGTACTTGGAATTGAGGTACTGGAAAAATAAATAACTCAAAATATGAATGTGGCTTTGGAAAAGGCAGTAAGCAGAAGATGGAACGCCTTTAGGAAAAGTATTATGAAACACCAAACACGTGTAAAAACACTGTTATTAGAAGCCATTTTTATTTGAGAAAGGTATGAATAGAGGCTTAAAGGAGATATAGGAAAAAGTTAGTGAAAAGCGGGGGAAAGGGGTTGCTTGTTATCTAGCATCAGAAAGTTTAACAACACTATTTCCCGCAGTTATGCGAATAGTAGAAAATGTACCACATGAGTGGCATGACCTAGCAAAGGAGATTCCAAGACGGAGTGTAGAAGGTGCTACTTGTGTGCTTCTTGCTGCATATTGCAAAATATGGACAAAGAGAAGCTAAAGGAAAGACTCGTCCTCTTCCCCTACCCCCAGCTTTTTAAGGTATAATTAACAAATAAAAATGGTGTACAATGTAATGTTTTGATATATGTATACAATGATTTAATCAAGCTAATTAATATATTCATCACCTCACATACTTATCATAGTTTCGTGGTGATAACATTTAAGGTCTACTCTCTTAGCAATTTTCAACTGTACAGTGCATTATTAACTAGAGTCACCACACTGTACAGTAGATATCCAGAACTTATTCATCCTGTCTAACTGAAACTTTGTTCTTAGTGAAAGACTTTTAGACAAAAACGAAACAGGAATTTCTGATTCTGAAAATCCCCAACATCTCCAGATGACTAACAATTATAAAATTATGAAATTGCTTCCAGGCAAAGATACAATCCAAGGTACTCCCCAGAAAACATAGTCTTGTAATAAAGTTGAAGGTGTGGCTGTAAATCCTTAAGACCTTTTCTAAATCTAACATGGTGCCACAGAAAACTGCTCAGTCAAACCATGAAGTTTCTCAGAAGCTCAAGGATAAATTCCTTTAACAATCTCAGCAGAAACTCAAGTTAAAGAAGGACTTGTCTCAAAAAGATTTTCAGACAGGGCTTTTAACTCAAGTTAAAGAAGGACTTGTCTCAAAAAGATTTTCAGACAGGCTTTTGTCTAATAAGGTGCCCACAAATATTTAAGACAATTATAGTGGCACAGACACCACTACTTTGAACAGAAAGGGAAAGAAACATTACAAAAGGAACCAAAAATAAGGACTTTGGATCCCCAAAATTCTACTGGTAGGAAGTAGGCTGTGAAAACGACACAGCTGCAAAAACAGCTGATAGTCCTTTCATGCAAATGCACGAATGACTCAGAGACAAGTACCAAGAGCCCAGTGGGCAGATCCAAGAACAGTGGGGAAGAAATAGGACTGCATCCCAATCAAGCAATATCCAAAACATGCCCATTTCGACTTCAGACCATTGACTCTCATATGCCTGCTGCTTTCTACATTTTTGAACAGGAGTGTCTTTTGTAGTTATCTTATGCCCATCCCACCATTGTCTGTTGCATTTTAGAGGAAGATAGCTTGTCTCTTTATTTCCCAGGGGTGTTCAGATCAAGATCAACTGTACTCACAGAGCTCTATTTGAAAAACTATACCTAAGGACCCATGTCTATATCTGTGCCTGATTTATATGATGAAATCTGGACTTTGCGCTGAGGCTATAATAGGATGAGACTTTTGGGAGACTTGGGAGGAGTGCAAGTATATTTTGCATGTGGGATAGGTATGAATCACTGGAATCCAGGAGGTAGACTATAGTAGTCAGCTTCCAAAATGTTCCCCAATGTTTCCCAACTTAGAATTTCCATCCTTGTGTAGTCTTCTCCAGCTCGAATAGAGCTCACTTATGTAATCACTAAGATACTGCAGAAATGACAGTAGGACTTCCAAGCTAGGTCACAAAGACATTGCAGCTTCTAACTTTACACTGTCTCTTGGATCACTGTTCTAGAGAAAGCAGATTCTATATTGTAAGGATACTCAGGTAGCCCTATGGAGAGGATATGTGGAGAGGAATTGAATTAGTAGTGTGCTGATAAACATTTAACATTTGCCTCTTCTGTAAAAAAGTATGTACACACACACACTCATATGTGTGTCTGTGTGTGTTTACTGGTAATGTTACCATTATAAAAGATGTATGGGAAACAATCTTTTAAAATAATGAAATAAATTATAGTCTTTATTTTAAATAACCTATGGCTAATTGATTCTCACAGAATATTTTCATTGATTATGTTTGCTGAATTTCTGACATAAACGTTGGTTAATATTTTCAGTTACACAAATAAAAAGTGAAGTAACAAAGATGTATGTTGTAGCTTCATTCATTTGTCAGTAACATGAAAGATTTCTTTGCTGAATTGGATAGTAGTTACAAATACAGGAAGAATATTTCTTCAAGTTTTTGTGTCATTCACAAAGTAAGAGCTAATGATGTGACATATTTTTAGTTTAATCTGCATTATTAATATTTCTCCATCACTTTCTAAAGTCTAAAAATCAATAAAAGAATAGATCAAGTTCTGATTTGTTGTATTTGCTGATATCCATAGTGTAAATACTCCCACTGTGGCTGATTTCAAGGCAGTGGTTTAAGGTCACTGAATGCAGAAATGGAATGAGATGTGCAATAGAACACAACTATGTAAAATCTCCCTCATGCGGATACAATGAAACTGCCTTCGCAAAAAGTATAACTGAGGAAATTATGACAGTGAAAGAGATCAGATCTAACTGACTCCATCTTGCTTCTAACCTTTACGCTGTACACATACATTCCCGGGCATAGGCTGAACTAACCTTGGGAAGGAATTTAGCTTATAGTTTGACTCTGAAACAAAATTGATAATAGTCTTTACCCAAAAAGACCCTTTTCTGACCTGGGGACCAGTCTGCCTTTGTAGGACTAACAAATTAGCTCTACAAGATTAGAAATTAAGATTTAGTGGTCATGCAGCCTCTGGCTGCAAGTGTCTGAATGTCCCCAAATTGATCCTGGAGATAACATCTCTATTGTAAAACCTAAGATCAATGCTTGAGATATTTTGCAGACCCTGCACTGGATGAATCAGCTTTCACCACCCAGACTGGTAATCTGGATCAAGCAGTTCTGTGATCCCACCCAGGAACAGAGGACAGCAAGAAAACCTCACGTCCACCCACTATGATTCCATCTCCAACCTGACCAATCAGCACTCCCCACTTCCCGAGCCCCTACTTGCCAAATTGTCTTTAAAAACTCTGATCCCCTAATGCTCAGGGAGACTGATTTGAGTAATAATAAAACTCCAATCTCCCTCACAGCTGTCCTCTGCATTAATTATTCTTTATCCATTACAATTCCCCTGTCTTGGTAATCGGCTCTGTCTAGGCAGCAGGCAAGGTGAGCCCATTGGGCAGTTACAATACACATAAATAACCACAGAAGCACAAATAAAGGAAAAATACATAAAATTATTAGGAAGCGATGAGTTTTGAGTACGTTAAAGTAAACTAAATATGGCCTGAGAAGGACTCCGTACTTCTATATTTGAGTCCTTGTAGACAAACTGCAACCTAACTTAATAGTTAGACAAGATTGAACACCTAACTTAGGAGTATGTGCCTGAAACAATAGCTGAGTCTTGGCCAATCCCAGCAGCAGTACTTCAACCGCTCTTACACTGCTGGCTGTTCAAACTCTGTTCAAACAAGGCAAACACTGAGCTGAAACCAATCCAGCTGTTTCTGTATATCACTTCCCATTTCTGTACCTCACTTTACTTTTTGGGTCTATAAATTTGTTCTGACCATGAGGCACCCCTGGAGTCTCTCTGAATCTGCTGTGATTCTGGGGGCTGCCTGATTTGTGAATCATTTCATTGCTCAATTAAACTTCTTTAAATTTAATTCTGCTGAAGGTTTTAACAAGTATTTACTAGTTTTGCTTTTAATATAATTTACTTAAATTAACTTTACATGATTTAATTTTTGATAATGGATGTGTTTAACAATTGGCTTACAAAATTCCTGAAATTTAACAACCGGCTCTCAGAAGCAGGCATCAGCCAGCTCCAACACACTGTTGAACTGAAGCCTTCTGCCAACAGCCATGTGAGTGAACCATCTTGGAAGCAGACCCTCCAGCCCAGTTGAACCTCCAGATGACTGCATCCCCAGTCAACATACTAACTGCAACCTCATGAAAGGCTCTGAGCCAGAACTTCCCAGCTACACTGCCACCTCTGAATCCCTGACCCACAGGCTCCGTGAGATGGTTTATTGTTTAAACCACAAAATGTTCAGGCAATTTGCAACTCAACAAGAGATAATGTATCAGCAGCTGCTGGAGTCATGGGAGACATCACCACATGGAGGTAGAGAGGTACAGGAAGGAAATGAGAGGAGCCCTGGATAAGCAACAGCAAATTTCATGGGGTTCCCTTGACACCTCTGTAAGCACCCCTAGAAGTAGTTGGGAGAAATTCAAGAGAGAACTGGGTTCTTTTTTTGAGGGTTATTTTTAAACCAATGAAGTAACTGAGGCTCAGAGAGGCTAAATGACTTATCTAAAATACATAGCCAATAAACTAATAAGTAGTAAAATCTGGATTTAAACCCAATTCCAAGCAGGTGCTCTCCCAAGAAGTCTTTAACAAGATTTTTAAGTTTAGAACACTTTATTGTTTATGAATAATTTGATGTTCACAACGATCTGATAAGTAAAAGGATTATTTCCACTTTACATTGTTAAAAATTGAGATTTGCACAACTAGTAACCAGAGCTGAAACTAGAAAACCTTTGAACTTGTAGTCTAATATTTAAAAAAAGACTGAAAGTATAAGTTAATTTGAGTATAAAATATGGTTGTATATAATTAAGTGTTAAACTTTGTAGTGTAGAATACAAAGCCTATAAAAAATCAGAACTTAACAGGCTTCTTATGTTTTTCATAGACTTTTTAAAATTTTTTTTATTATACTTTAAGTTCTAGGGTACATGTGCACAACGTGCACGTTTGTCACATATGTATACATGTGCCATGTTGGTGTGCTGCACCCGTTAACTCGTCATTTACATTAGGTATATCTCCTAATGCTATCCATCCCCCCTCCCCCTACCCCATGACAGGCCCTGGTGTGTGATGTTCCCCACCCTGTGTCCAAGTGTTCTCATTGTTCCACCTATGAGTGAGAACATGCAGTGTTTGGTTTTCTGTCCTTGCGATAGTTTGCTCAGAACGATGGTTTAGAGTAGTTTTAGGTTCATGGCAAAAATTGAGTGGTAGGTACAGAGACTTCCCATATATCCCCTGCCTGACACATGCATAATCCCTCCACTCCACCACCAACCACAGCCTCCCCCACCAGAACCTACATTAACACATCATTATCACCCAAATCAGCATTAAGTTTCATTCTTGGTGTTGTTCATTCTGTATATTTGGAAAAATGTATAATGTCATGTGTTTACCATTAGAGTATCATACAGAGTAGATTCACAGCCCTAAAAATCCTCTGTGCTCTGCCTATTTATCCCTCCCTCCTCCTTATTAATTACTAGTCTTTCTAATTTGTAGGTAAGGGCAAAGAAGCATCTAATAATACAAAGCACCTGCTGTTGGTAAATGTAGATAGTTTTTAAAGATTTATTAACATTCTTACTTGTTCAAAATCAGACTTCTTTTGGGCCTTACCCAATTTGACCCAGGACCTTGGGCCCATATTAATTTGCATGATTGCCTCATACAATATTGGAATATTTCCAAGCTCTTCAAATTAATTCATTTTAACAGCTTTTCATAAGCACTTCAAATGAAGAGTCACACGGCTTTGTTTTCCAGATGTCCTTTCATGTATCTGAATAAGCCTATCAGACTTTTATGATTATAACAATTCAGGATAGGAAAGACCAGCCACCAAATTTAACTTGGCCACTCTTAACAAATTCCATATTGCTTTTTAAGCTTTTATTATTTATATATTTGGCACAATAAGTGCAGCAGTAGGAACGCTATTAAAATGACCTAAAATTTGAAAGACTGAATTAAAAAAAGAATGCACTCTGGCACTAACCATGAGAAACCTAAACCAAATGATCCACCCTGAGAGGTACATTGTAAACGTAATGATTAGAGAAACAGGATGTGTCCAGAATCCAGTCAGGAATAACAGAATGTCGCTGAAATCCAATCAAACACACTAGAGACTCAGGAAAGCCTAAAAATGATGGCAGTCAAAGAAAACTACAAAGTGATCAACTGTATTACCATTTGTAGGAGGAAAATGTGTCAACAGACCTAGGGTGGGCTGCAGAAGAGTTTGGAAAAGGGAAGGCAAAGATGCAGGGAAACAGATGAGTATTCTAGGCAGTTTCTAACATCAAATACCTAAAGACAGAATCCGGTTAATTCTCAGATAGGATGGTCCCCTTTGCCCAGGTTAGAGAACCTCAAACATTTTGGTCTCATGACCTGTTTACATCTTTAAAAATTATTATTATTTTTTTTAAGAGCTCGATTTTTTTTTTAAGAGCTGGGATTTTTTTTTATGTGAGTTATATAAAACTCGGTGTTGTTTCATCTATTGATACAGCACCTCCCCCTTACCCAGTTTCACTTTCCACCGTTTCATTTACCCAAGGTCAACCATGATCCCAAAATACTGAATGGAAAATTCCATAAATAAACAATTCAAATGTTTGACATTGTCCACTATTCTGAGTAGCATGATGAAATATCGCACTGTCTCATTCCATCCTGCCTGGGATATGAATCATTCCTTTGTCCAGCATATCCACATCATCTATGCTACCCACCCTTGCAGCACTCAGTAGCTGCCTGGGTTATCAGATCTACTGTCATGATATTGCAAAACTCATGTTTGTCACCTTTATTGTACTTAATAATGGCTTCAACATGCAAGAGTAGTGATGCTGGCATATTGTTATAATTGTTCTATTTTATTATTAGTTATTATTGTTAATCTCTTATTGTGTCTGATTTATAAATTAAACTGTATTAAAGCAAATAACCTCTTAATATTATCATAAAAGTACTTTGGAGTTCACAGAACCCCAAAAGGTTCTTAAGGACTCCCAGTAGTCCTTAGAGTACATCTTCAGGACCACTTTTCTGGAAAATCACCAGTTCAACAACTCTTAAAAAACTTCCAACGGGAGATGAGAAATTTACCTCTCCCAGTAGTCTAGCCGCCCGCCATCTTTGGGACTAGCACTCTGACTTATACCAGGCTGGAAGAAGTCAGGTGGGGGAAGGGGTTTCCCTCTGAGTTTCCTCAGCGCTAGTAAAACTTTGCCTAGGATTCTCAAAGCTGATGCACCTCCCCGCTATAAACCTCAAGTTCAATCTCACTCTCAAGCGTCACTGATCAGGACTCTGAGAAATAAACCACTGAACATGTTAGAATAATGGAGTGTATACACTAACTAAGCACCTACATACTTCAAGTTCTAAGTTCTGTTAGGCACTTTTTAATGATATGCCATTAATTCCCATTACAATCCTGTGAGATAGATTTTATAATCCTTCTTTGAGAGATGGACAAACTGAAAGGTTAAGGCATTACACAAAATCATACTGGTATGTGATGAAGCTGGAATTTGAACCTTTTCATGGTAATAGTTACTATAATAACAAATAGTGACTGACTGCAAGTATGCCAAGATATTGCTCTAAATTTTACGTATGTCATCTCACAGCAATTCTATAAGGTAGATACTATTATTAATTTCCCATATATATTTGAGAACTGTGACACAAATAGTTTAAGTAACATACGCAAGATCATCCAACACATAATTGGTGGAGCTTGACTTACATTGAACCCAGACAGTCTGATTCCAGAATCCATGCTCTTAACCCCTAACTTCCACCCTTCTCCCAGGCATGATCATTCTCAAGCCTATACCCTTACCCTCTTATGGACTGCCTCTTTGGAAGTCCTCAAAAAGGGACCTCACAGAGACGCACCATCTCCTGGCTACCAGGTATGTACTGAGGCCAGATACAGTAAGATCATCTTCATAACACAAATATGTATTAATATTGTAGCAGCAAATATTTAAGAATAAATGCACTAAATATCTACATGTTTTTAGGAACAAACAATAGAAAAACTAATTAATTTTACAAAAGAACATTTAAAACATAGATAATTAAAGGATGAGGGAATCTCAGAATCATAGAATTATAAAGGATCCTAGCTAAGAAATCACTAAGTAGAAAAGGCATGTAGACATGAACAGAGAGAGTATTTGAGCCTATGTAGAGCCTCAGTCTATCTCCACATCACTCAACATCAATAATTCAAGGACTCTGGCCTGCTAGGAATAATTCAAAGATACTCTTATACTACAAGTGCCAGAAATAGAGTTGAGGCCATTGGCCAATTTTTAAATATCCATTTGTTTCCCTGTGTAGCCTAACTCTGACCATCTATAATGCTGCTTAACTTCTTATTTTTTTTAAAAAAGCACATCAGTGTTAAGACCATATTAAGAATTGCTTTTCCGGCAGGGCACAGTGGCTCCTGCCTCTAATCCCAGCACTTTGGAAGGCCGAGGCGGGCAGATCACGAGATCAGGAGATCGAGACCATGGTGAAACCCCGTCTCTATTAAAAATACAAAAAATTAGCTGGGCACGGTGGTGGGCACCTGTAGTCCCAGCTACTCGGGAGGCTGAGGCAGGAGAATGGCGTGAACCCGGGAGGCAGAGCTTGCAGTGAGCGGAGATCGCACCACTGCACTCCAGCCTGGGCAACAGAGCGAGACTCCGTCTCAAAAAAAAAAAAAAAAAAAAAAAAAAAGAATTGCTTTTCCAGCAATGAATTTTATGGATGAAGAAGTTTTTTGGAGTATGACTAAAATTATTATTTTTTGTTTAGTCGTCACCTTGCCTTCACAGACTAAAATTATTTTTAACGAATATGATTAATACATTACACTTTGTTTTTATCTATATATTTTTTTATTTATCCCACTGCCAATTTTAATGATTATTTAGAGCTTTGAACTCTTGCTGAATAGAAAACTCCATTTCCATTGATAATGGCTCCACTTAGGTTCTTTCACAGCCATTTGGATATAAAGATGAATGTAAAAACAATTCCTTTGACATTCTTTGATAATTTCAAAAAGGGCAGAAATTTAGAATCTGAGAGCTTTTCAGCTGGAAAAAAGAAGTACCAGTTAGAACTGGATAAACCCTTCCTGGCTTTCTATGACTTTCATTTAAATACTCCTCTTCCAACCAAACTCACTCCATCCTAACCAGATAGACTTGAATTCAGAGTTGGTAAGGGGAATTTAAGCTCAACTGTACTGATTGTAGCAATATTCACATGTAGTCATACAAACAAAACCCTTTCTCCCCTTCTCCCTCTCCTTCCCTCCCTCCAACCCACCTCCCTTCCTTGATCTTCAGGATAGTACAGGTCTGTTGTTTTAATAGTCCCTTTGCTTATTGGTTACAAAAATGTTCTATTCCTCTATAGAGAGAGAAGCTAGGAGTGGAATGCTGTCTTGGGTCCAATTAAGCTTAACTGATTCAACAGTTTTCTTTTCTGAACCATATTATGAATAATCATTCGAAAATGATTCTGAGCAACTTATAAATTTAAAAGCTGTGCATGATAATCCAGGCCACATTCTTTGATTGGTTCTGATGTTGCTGAAACAGATATGGTCATATTAGGAGTGGGGAATATTTTTTAAGGATTATAACTAAAGAAAAACTTAAATGAAGTTTAAAAAACTGATCCAATCAACATATTGTGTGTCTGTGTGTGTGTGTGCATGGGTGTGTGTGTGTGTGTGCTCACAAGCGCCTTGGGCTGTATGCAGCATATAAAATATTTAACAGCACAAACAATAACATTTAATACACAGACCCTATAGGAAATGTACATTTCAAAATTTTAAATCGAGTTTGGTTGTGTAATTAATTATCCAAACAGCAACAGCTGATAGACCCAGAATAGAAACAGGTTCAAAAGAACTAGGATAAATATGTAAGAGTTTATAAATAACATCCATCTGTTATTAGTTATATCTCATAGATGCAGCAAATCAACACGTGTTCCTCATATCGGTTACTGTTTGTCCCAAAATATCTCTCTTGCCAAAGCACCTTGGAGCAAAGTGATTGATGATAAAGAGGCAGAGAGAGTACTCTTCAATTTTTAGTTTGTAACATTTCTATATGATGGTATATTCCCCTTCTCCTTTTGTAACAGCCTTGTTATGTTATCTTTATCTGACACCATAGTGCCTGTGACAAATAAACAAGAAGCGATGGATAAAATGGGTCACACTCAGGCATTTTTTAATGTGTGGTGTGGTGCTGCTGAGGATAGCTGGGCGTTGGAGCCTGGAGCAGTAGAACTCCACAGAGCAGGTGCACGGCAGGTGCACGAGGGCGGTGCCTGCAAAGAACTAGAGGGCACCACAGCTGAAGAGGCCACCAGAGGACTTCCAGAAAGTGTGTGGAATAAAGAGATTTGAAAAAAATTACATTAGTGGATTATATTGTAAATTCAGGGCCTTGCCATCAGCCCCTGCCAAGTTTTAGCTCCATGTTAAAAGTATTTTCTTCAACTGATTCCACTCATATTGAAATAGGATTAGTATTATCAATTTTCTTTTACTCACCTCACAGAACATTGTTCAGAATGGTTAGTATCAGTGAAAAAGTTCAAGGAGGTAGATAAAAATAGCTATCCATCTATCTACCTTTCTCTTCAATCCAATGGATATGTACAGACATCCTGAAGAATCAACTGGAAGCTAGACATCCTTCTTCAAGGATTGTAGTCTAGCTGGAGAGATAAGGTACTGTATTCATTATCTAATGCTACATAACAAATTATTCAAATTTAGAGGCTTAAAATAACCAACTTTTATTACTTTATGGTTCCTATAGGCCAGGAATTGAGGAGCAGCTTAACTGGGTTAATCTGGCTCAAGATGTCTGAGAAGGCTGCAGTGCGGCTATTGGCTGGAGCGGCAGTCTCATTCAAAGGCTCCACCTGCTTCCAATCTCAGTCACAAAGTTGTTGTCGGGCTTCAGTTCCTCCCTGGCTGACTGGCAGACCTCAGCTCCTTACCTATCAATAGTTTGTCTAAGTGGTCTCCTGACATGGCGGTTGACTTTCCTCTGGAAGAGTAATCTAAGAGAAAGTGAGTGGGGGAGGGAGAAAGAGAGAGTGAGCCAGCACACCCAAGATAGAAGCCACAGTCTTTTTTTTTTTTTTTTTTGAGACAAAGTCTCACTCAAGCCACAGTCTTTTTGTAACCTAATATCAGAAGGGACATACCATTAATTCTGCCACATACTGTTGGCCACACAGACCAACCCTGATAAAATATGGAAGGGACTACAAAGTGTGTGAAAATCAGAAGGTGGAGATTATTGGGGGTCACCTTGGAAAGTGGCTACCACACCTATTTCTGAAAAAAAATGAAAAAAAATCAAATGTGCAAGTTCAATGAATGCTAAATCTAAATTAGTATTCAGAAAACACAAGAACATCCCAGGAGGGCTGGGCTACTGAGGAAAGGGGATGTGGCTGACAGGGTTTCCAACAGGTCTTGAGGGACGGTTAGAATTTAAACAGGCAGGTAGACACTGGGAAAACATTCCAGCTGAGGAAAGTAGCAGGACGGGCTGAGGGGTAGACAATTGTCCACAAGACATACTGGAGAAGCTAGGAAAGCCAGCTAAGTTTTATTCTGACAGCCTTCCACTTTTGGGGCCCAGCAAATTTTTCAAGAAAAGATAATACTGAGTTTTCCTGCCTAGACTTCAGAATTGTAACTCTTTGATACTAGAATCTATGATTCACTGAACCTCATGAAAAATCCCATTACAGACAGAAGTGCAGAAGGCACCCCAAGATAATGAGAATCAACCCGTAGAACACCTGTAAACCTAAATCGGAAACACTATACTATTTAAAGCATTAAATCTCCCAGTGTTTTTTATGCAGTGCAGCAGTATGCTACCAGATACTGAAACAGGCCATTATTTTTGAAATCAAAAGAATCTTACCCCAAACTGGGATTAATCAAACATTAATGAATTTCGATGAGCTGTTTTCATGGTCTCTATTATCTAATGATTAATATCCTATCAATGAAATATTTCTCATCTCATTTAGCCTCCTAATTTATTTAGATAGGAAATAAACAAAGGAAAATGATATATCTGTGTTGGAACTTTTTCTTCTTCGAGATCAGTGTTTAATAGTGAGAAGAGCACTCCGTCTTTCCATTGATCCCTGTCTAATAGCATATGTGGGTCACCTCTGTAATTGGCACCTAGATGCAACAGAGGAAATGAAGCAACCCCCTCTGCAATCCCATAGCATGGACTTTGGTGACTGAGGGGAAGTAATTTGTTCCAACTCCAGAGTTTTCATCATATTTTAAATAGGTTAGTTCTGTCCTTTGTTGTATTTTTTTGTGGAGGGTAAAACATACATAATACGAAATTTGCCATTTAAACCATTTTTCATACACTTGAGTGGCATTAAATACTTTCACATTATTGTGCAACCATCACCATCATCTACCTTCAGAACTTATCTTTCCACACTGAAACTGCAACTATTAAACAATAACTCCTGTTCCTCCTTCCCCCAAGCCACTGGTCTACTTTCTGTCCCCATGAATTTGACTTTCTACTTTCTGTCCCCATGAATTTGACTTTCTACTTTCTGTCCCCATGAATTTGACTATTCCAGGCACTTCACAGAAGAGGAATCATATAATATTTGTCCTTTTCTATCTGGCTTATTCACATAGCATAATTTCTTTAAGGTTCATCCATTGCCCCTCACTCTCTTAAATATATTTTGTCCATGAAGAAAGTCATGTTCCTTCTTAAGCATGTGGAATTTGTTTCTATCTTTATGTGAGGTTATATGTGATTTTACCTCCCTTCAGTGCTTAACAAGCAAGGATGTCACAGGAGGGATAACGCTATACACTCTTACCCCGGAAATAGGAACAGAGAAAGAGAGCTGGTGAGTTGGCACTGTCTCTGAGGATGTGAGCAGGAACTTACTAATGGGATCCAGAAGCAGTTATCAGGAGCTCAAGGTGAGAGGGCACATGGTTGGGTCTCCTGACCCCTCTGGCTTACACTCTCTTTATATGCTCCTGAATGGCGAAGGAAGTCTAGATCCATTTTCTCCTGGTTTTAATAATAGCCTTGGCCTGGTATAGTGGCTCTTGCCTGTAATCCCAGCACTTTGGGAGGCCGAGGTGGGCAGACTGCTTGAGCTTAGGAGTTCGAGACTAGCCTGGGCAACGCAGCGAAACCCCGTCTTTACAAAAAATACAAAAATTAGCTGGCCATGGTAGGGCATGCCTACTCACCTACAGCACCCAGCTACTTGGGAAGCTGAGGTGGGAGGATTGCTTGAGCCTGGGAGGTGGAGGTTGCAGTGAGCCAAGATCATGCCACTGCACTCCAGCCTGGGTGACAGAGCCAGACTGTGTCTCAAAGTGTATAAGGCTCATATATATAGCCTCATGCATTTTTTCTCATTGATTACAATGGAATGAAGGATTTTAAGTGTTTAACCTACACTATGCTTCACTGCTTGTGAAGAGATATGGGTATTCTTGGCATTAATTGGGACCAGAAGTTGTTTTAAATGCAAATGTGTCCTAGGTAGCAGTTTTATTGAATCACTGCGTGATCTCAGTGTGATATATATCACATCAGATGATAGATAGATAGGCAAGCACATACATTACACCACTGAGGTCATGAAATAATTCATAGCTAGATCTGCATGTATAAGTGTGTGCACACATGTGTATAGTGACATAAGCAAAGATAATATGGCTTCCAGGTGACTATGAAGGACAGTGAGGAGAGTAAATGTCTAGGTAAATATTTGGTGAGCTATGCTGGGAAAACTAATACGGTACTGTCCCCTCACTTTGACATCAAAAAAGCCACCAGAGGGGTATGATCTTCTTGATAGATGTCACCTCACAGTCCACTGCTATAAGGCATATCAGAATTTAGAAGGAAAGAAAAGGAACTTTTGAGAACTCTTTGAGGAGATAAACAGGATTTCATTTAATGCTCTTCAAAAGATCCAAGTAAAAGATGAAAACTTCTTTTAAAATTATTTTGGTTATTGGACTATAGTTTACATGCAATTCCATGCAGAAATAAAAGCACATCCAACCCTGTCTTTAATTAGGGTTACAAGTTACACTCATTGTTTTCCTTCTCCATCGTCATTAGAAGGATCACTATGTGGCTTTAACTGAGCTCATTCTCAGCTGACCATCGTTTTGTTATTCTCAGTAACTGATGCGGCTGCTACAACAGACAAACTCAAAATCTTAGTGACAACATAAATAGTTCTCACATAAGTCACGTCTTATGCAGATTTCCAGGCTCTCCATTTAGTCAGTTAGATATCTCTAGGTTCCCTTCATCTTCTGGCACTTCCATCTCAAGTCATGTCTTCCAAAGTTGCCACAACAGGGGAAGAGAGAAATGGAGGAGGCACACACCTCTTAACTGCCTCGGCCAGGAAGTGATTCACATCTCTTCTGCTCACAGTTGATTGCCCCAAACCAAGGGCAAAGGAGGCCGGGAAGTGCAGGGAAGTACATGGAAATTCAGTGAGCACCAAGTGTCTCTACCATAACCATGATATTGTTCTCGGGATGATAAAAAACGAAGACAGAATGTACTTTCCATTTGGTACTATGTTCTATACAAATAATGCCCATGTGTTGGAATTCACTGAAGATAATAGCAAACCAATGGAAATCACAAAATACTCTACAGATCTCCAGTGCTTATATGCAATTCCAAATTTCAAAATGCTCTGGGAAACAAAAGTTTCCAGTTTTTCCAATAACTAGTTCAATGGAAACAACATGGCCTGAATTGAAGTAGGCTATTTACCAGCATACCTGGACCTCAGGTTTTCATTTAAGAGGGAGTGAATCTGAATAAAATGGACAAAAATTAGGAGTAAGCATAGAAACTAAACTGGAACAACATTTTGGATATATTCGATTTGTCTCTAAGCTTTTAGTCATTTGTCCTGCAAATGCATTAGTCGACATTTACTATTTCCTATGTGACAGGCACTGTTTTAGGTACTTTGCATTAATTAGCTCATTTAATGTTCTCAACAACCCTTTGGTGTAGGTGATATTATTATCTCTACTTAGCAGACATGGAAATAAAGTCCCGATAAGTCTAAAAATGGTCACCCAGTTAAAAACAGGAGAAGTTAGGGATAAAATCCAGGCAAATTTACTCCAGAAGCCCTTTTTTTAAACTACTATGCTATTCTGTTCCCACATCGAATTTAAAATCACATTAAGAAACTCTCTTACCTTTCATGTGTCCATCAACATTTGATGAGCTAAACCTGAGTTGAGCTATGTTAAGCTTTGAATCGTGTGTGCATATATGTTTATTTGTGAGAATTTGCAGTAGAATTTCAATGAATAGCTGGCTTTATCTTAAGTTTATGAACAAAAAATTTTGGTTGGCATCACTGTCATGGTTCTTCCATTTCATAAAACTTTCTGAGCAAGAATTCAACTGAGCTAGAGGCTAGTCCATGATGCAAAGGAAATTCTCATCAGTAGTTGAAAAAGATAGGCTTTGGCTTGTTTTAGGAAACTACATGGAAAAGTTCTGTCAACAAGACATTTTTATGTAGTAAATGAATTAACTGCATTAAATCAAGGTTTAAACATGATACAGTCCTCCCCCACTTTCAGCTTTTTTTTTTTTTTTTTTTTTTATTTTGAGACGGAGTCTCTCTCTGTCACTCAGGCTGGAGTGCAGTGGTGAGATCTCGGCTCACTGCAACCTCTCCCTCCGGGTTCAAGCTATTCTCCCGCCACAGCCTCCAGAGTAGCAGGGATTACAGGCATGTGCCACCACGCCCAGATAATTTTGGTATTTTTAGTAGAGACAGGGTTTTGCCATCTTAGCCAGGCTTGTCTTGAACTACTGACCTCTGGTGATCCACCCTCCTCGGCCTCCCAAAGTGCTGGGATTATAGGTATGAGCCACCACACCCGGCCCACTTTCAGCTTTATTAAAGTAAACTTCTTAGACAAAAATTATATATAGTTAGGGTGTAAAATATGATGTTTTGATATATGTATACATTGTGAATGATCAAATTAAGCTAATTAATATATCTAGCACCTCACATACTTAACATTTTTAAAGATTAATTAAACATACTATAAACTACTACTTTCTGACATCTTTAATGTCTCTTTTGTTGTAGGATGTTGACAGTAGAAAGAATGTTACTACTTCCTGTTTCCTGGGAATAGTCAATACTGACTTAAAAATGTGTGACTATACTAGAATAATTATACTAAATATACTTCTGAAAAGTTGTTTTTCTTAAAGTTTGCTATTTTGAATTAAAAAATAACTATTTCATAGAAATATTTTCTCTAAAATAGGAACACTTTTACACTGTTGGTGGGACTGTAAACTAGTTCAACCATTGTGGAAGTCAGTGTGGCGATTCCTCAGGGATCTAGAACTAGAAATACCATTTGACCCAGCCATCCCATTACTGGGTATATACCCAAAGGACTATAAATCATGCTGCTATAAAGACACATGCACATGTATGTTTACTGCGGCACTATTCACAATAGCAAAGACTTGGAACCAACCCAAATGTCCAACAATGATAGACTGGATTAAGAAAATGTGGCACATATACACCATGGAATACTATGCCATAAAAAATGATGAGTTCATGTCCTTTGTAGGGACATGGATGAAATTGTAAATCATCATTCTCAGTAAACTATCGCAAGGACAAAAAACCAAACACCGCATGTTCTCACTCATAGATGGGAATTGAACAATGAGAACACATGGACACAGGAAGGGAAACATCACACACTGGGTACTGTTGTGGGGTGGGGGGAGGGGGCAGGGATAGCATTAGGAGATATACCTAATGCTAAATGACGAGTTAATGGGAGCAGCACACCAGCATGGCACATGTATACATATGTAACTAACCTGCACATTGTGCACATGTACCCTAAAACTTAAAGTATAATAATAAGAAGAAGAAGAAGAAGGAAGTAGGGAAAAAAATATATATTTTCTCTATAATCTTAAAAAATCTTTTCCCAAATGTAGTAGTATAGTCTTTTTGAAACTCTAAATTATATTACAAATTTTTCTAAATTATGATTTTGTACTTATCAATGTTTTGTAAGAATATGAGTATTTAATAAAAATTGTCGCTATGTTATCTAATTAAAATTAATAAAGTAAAGAGACTTTGCCTAACCTCTTAGTCATTCCCATTCCCTCACCTGAACAATCTTGAAAGAGTAGGGGAGTGGTTGGTTGGTTGGTTGACTGTTAGTTCTCTCTCACTCTACCAGCCCTACTAGCCTGAGTTAATTTCCTGCACTGTCAGGAGCACCTTGATGCTAAGAAGTAGATTGCCTGAAGATAGTCACATCCAATTCTCAATAACAGTGAAATAAGTATTTATCTATTTAAAAACAAAGGCTAATTTGAATAGAAGTCAAGTATGACCTTCCAGATTATATAAGCTATAGCATTCAGTTTTTGCTTTGTAACAAATGAATTGAAAGTCTCTGTGCTTATAATAACTAACAATTAATTTCATGCTCACATGTGTGTAGGTTGACTGGGCTTCTGCTGATCTAGGCTAGGCATAGCCGAGAAAAGCTGGACTCCAAGTTTCTAGTCAGCTGTAGGCTGCTCTTTTTTGGGGTCCAGGTTGAAAAGTGTAGCCACACCTGGGGTATTCTTCTCTCATGAGGAATCAAAAAAGCCCAAGAAGAAAAGCTAAAACATGGAAATAAATTTAAAGCCTCTGCTCATGTTACGTCCCCTAGCATGCTATCAGGCCAGGCAAATTATATGGCCACGTCCAATTTTCGTGGGGATAAGAAATATGTCCTGCCCACTCTGGAAGAGGAACTAGATCACAAGGTAAAAAAGCATGGATGTACAATCCCATAAGGGAAAGGAGGTGAAGAATTAGGAACAATAATTTACCACGTCTACTGATTCAAAATTTAATGTTTTTCTTTCTTCTTTCTTTCTTTTTTTTCTTTTTTTTTAGACAGAGTCTCGCTCTGCCGCCCATGCTGAAGTGCAGTGGCAAGATCTCGGCTCACGGCTCACTGCAAGCTCCGCCTCCCGGGTTCACGCCATTCTCCTGCCTCAGCCTCCCAAGTAGCTGGGACTACAGGCGCCCGCCACCACGCCCGGCTAATTTTTTTGTATTTTTAGTAGAGACGGGGTTTCACCGTGTTAGCCTGGAAGGTCTCTGTCTCCTGACCTCGTGATCCGTCCGCCTCGGCCTCCCAAAGTGTTGGGATTACAGCACCCGGCCAATGTTTTTCTTTAAAGAGGAAGATTCCTGTCAGAAATGAAGCCTTCATATTTAAGAGCCTTCATTTTTCTCATTCAGTTACTCTGTGCTGCTACTGTGCCAATATGGGCACGAGGTGCACACCAGATGCATCAACCTCCTCCTCAGCTCTCTTCTCTCTGCTAGACAGTGTCCTTTGGGTGAACGGTTCCACTTTTGTGACTTTGACCATCTGAAAGACTGATGGAGCCTCCATCTCTGTATCCCCTTCTCCTCCTGCTGCCCCTCCCCTGGCTTTCCCTCATGCTCTAGAAACACCAACAGTCTTCCTCACGGCTTTATACCACAGCATCTTGTTTCTCAGCCTCTCCCTTCCATGGACTGTGAGCAGAGACAGTGTGTTTATTCATCTGTTTCTCCAACACCCACCACATGCATTGTCAGACTTTCACTAAAAGCATAAATAGGAGGAGCATGATGATAAATTAGTTAATGCATATAATGTACATTATTTTCAGGTGCTGGATGCCCTAAAAGCCCTGACTTGACCACTACACAACCTATGCATACAACAAAATTGCACATGTGCCCCATAAATTTATATAAATAAATAACTTTTTAAAGACATAAATAATGAAGGAATACTGAGACTTCTTATTGGTCCAGAGGAAGTGTTTTCTTTTAAAGCACATCTATTTAAAAAAAATATTTTTAAAGACAGCGTCTTGCTCTATTGCCCAGGCTGGAGTGCAGTGGCATGATCGCCTGGGCTAAAATGATCCTCCTGCATCAGCCTCTCAAGTAGCTGGGACTACAGACGCATGCCACCAGTTCCAACTAATTTTTTTTTTTTCTAAATTTTTAGTAGAGATGGGATCTCCCTAAGTTACCCAGGGTAGTCTTAAACTCCTGGCCTCAAGTGATCCTCCCACCTCAGCCTCCCAAAGTGCTGGAATTACAGGCATGAGCCACCACACCCGACCCCCATATCGATATTTTAATAATGCTGAGAATATATTGTAATTTACGTTGCCATTGATGCTCACTATTGTTTTACTGTATAAATTCTTTACTTTCTACATTACTATTAACCCACACAGATCTTTCCCCTTACCTCAACTTCAATTGCCCTTAAAATTTATATCACAGCATTTAACACTTATGGTTGTTTAGTTATTTCATTTATTTTAGTTTTTTTCTCCTCAACTAGATTATGATCTTCAAGACAAAGTTGTACATGCTGGAATGTACATCTTACATATGGCACATAAGCGTGCATACAAAATAAAGTATAGGAAAAAATGATAATGATTAATACATAGTTCTTACAATGTTCCAGGCACTATTCTAAGGCAATCCACCTGTTGATTCATTTAATCCTCAAAACAAGTACAATTGTTGTCATTCTTCTAAGGAAGAAATAGAAGGCACAGCTGAGGAATCCACTTACTACATGGAGAGACTGAAATTCAACCCAGGCAGCTTGGCCCCAGAATCTGGGCTTCTAATCACTCTCCACACTAGAAACTCAATAAACATGGCTAATTGGTTGAAACTTACCCTTAGGACAGTTTTCTACTGACATTTACCCTCACATAATTTTTAATCCTTTTTAACATTTACCTAAAACTCTCAAAAAGATGTGAAAGTTTGCTGATGATATCCAGCAAAAATATCCATATTATTTCTTATATTGGTTTCAGCCTTGTGCTTGGAGTAAACTGAAACAAAGTTTATCACAATAAGTGTGGGAGAAAGAGAAGAACATGGCAAATAAAACTGTATCACTCATTTTACAAATTTACTAAACTGCATGTCAGAATCTTTTTAAATCAACCTGTTAGCTCTAATGATATGCTGTTTGGTTGATATCTTCTTGTATAAATTTATTTATGGCTGGAAATTTAGATTCTGCTTGTTGATCCTACAACAAAACTATGACATAACTAAGTAATTCTGAAAATTCCATGTAAGCACAGAAAAAGTGTTGATATTATATAAAAAGTGTTTTTGTTGTTGCTGTTTTAGGTCATTTGGCTGCTCTAACTTAACATTCAGGGCAGACTGGAGATAAGGCTTCCTTCAAGAAAACATCCCTGACTCCCTATGGCACCCTTGCATTTCCACCATCATAACACTGGCCTCATAATATTCGCTTAATGAACACCTCCTGAGCACCAGTTATACATCCATCACTACTGAAAGTGTGAGGATAGAGCAGTGAACAAAATGGACAATATTATTAGGATTGTTAAATGTTCATTTGTGATTTCCATAGTACTTCAATTCCAGGACAGCAGAAACATAATCTTTCCTATTGGCATCTGTCTTTGTGTGGCTATAACAAAATACCTAAGACTGGGTAATTTATAAAGAATGGAAAATTATTTCTCACAGTTCTAGGAGGCCGGGAAGTTCACAATCCAATAACTGGCTGATGTGGTGTCTGATGAGGGCCCTTTCTTTGCTTCCAACACGGCGCCTGTTGCTGCATCCTCCAGAGGAGACAAATGCTGTGTCCTCACATGGAGGCAGGGCAGAAGCATAAAAGGGGCCTAGCTAATTCCCTTCAGCCCTTTTAAAGGGTCATTAATCCCATTCATGAGGGCTCTGCCTTCATGACTTAATCACCTCCTAAACGCCTCACCTTTTAATACTATCACTTTGGGTCTTAGGTTCCAACATATGAATTTGGAGGGGTGGGGGTCACGAATATTCAAATCATAGCATCATCTCAATCTCCAATGCCCAGGATTGGGTGTGACACATAACAGACTCTTAATAAGTATATTTTCAATGAATGTTGTTGGATTATAAAAGCATATTACTTTAGTATATAACAGCATATAACAAAAAACTTCTATCTGCAAGAAAATAATTTTCTTTAGAATTTACTTAAATTTAAATTCTTATATTGTCATAAATAAACCAGTGACCACTGAAAACACCTAAGTAATCTCTTATAAGAAAAATTCAAATACTTTTTGGTGTCATGTGAATTTGAATACTGCATCAAAGCGAATATTTATCTATCATTATAATATTTAGAGAAAATGTACTTTATATCTTTCATTTTTTCCCTTTCTGAGAAATAAACCTTGCAGCAGCCAGCATACAGTTACAAAAGGATACCAAAAAATAAAAAAATCCAACCTTCCTTTGCATTCAAATTGCATGCAATTGCATGAAAATACTTTTCTGTACCCAAGTCCACATGACACCAAAAGCAGATATCAACATGGCTAATATGTAAATATGTTTGGGGAGATGGGCAGCTCATTCATCAGGTAAATTTTAGGTTGTTCCTCCCAGGGATGAAGATGAAGGTTCCCAAGAAGTCACTCAACCAGAGCCCTGTCAATGGTAACAGCCAAACAGCACCCCTTTCTGGTAACCAGCATTCTACTTAATGCTCACCAGTTAAGATCTTTCCTCTGGGAGTCTATTTCCAAAGGCCCCATGTGACAAAGATGGCCCAGAAACCATGTTGCATGCATGTCAGCCGAGCACACACAAAATCTTGCCAACGTTTTTCTCAGTTTTCACTTTAGCTCTCACTTTCTATTTTTCCCTATTTCTCTCCTACTATCTTGGTTTGATGGGCTCCATGTGAGCTACTCATGGAAATTCTTAAAACTAGAAAGAAAACTGATTACTAAGATTTATAAGGTTGAAATGATTTATTCACCTCTGAAGGAAAGAGACAATTCATCACATTTCAAAAGACTGGACAATCAAGCTCTGACTATATTTATATGACATCATAAAGCTGTTTTCTTGAAGAACGACTAAGCTGCCTGCTTAAAAATGAGACGACTTATTCTGGGCAGACATTTTGAACACGAGTATTTTAGAAGCCAGTGTATTTTTTTGGCCACTGAAGACCTTTTCAGTGGAAAAGAAAACTCAAGAGTGTAATAATTTTGACTGAATGTTGCATATCTTTTAATAAGTTTTTGTGGAAAAATGTTTATTAAACATCTAGTATAGGTTAAGTGTTGAGCTAGATGCATCATGTTCCCTGCCAACTAGGGGCTCACAGAGGTTCACAGTTGGGTAGGGAAAGAAATAAGTAAATAAATAATTATAACAAAGTGTTAATTGCTCAAAATAAAGTCAACCCCTACCTAAAACAAGAAGTTCAAAAATCTTTCTACATGAGACCAAAATCATGTAAGTCATGTCCATTTCTGATTGTTAGCACTAAAGGATTTTCGATATTTTATGGAAGAAAGGGGATATTGCAGGAAACCCCAGTATGAACAAAATACCTGTTTTCAGCATATAGAATAATGCAAGAGGGTAAGGACATGCATACAACATGAGACTTCTGGTTGACCTTCTCTCTTAGGCTCTTTTCAAAATTCACCAGTTATGTATACTATTCCATCTCAGCCAACTCTAATGTTGGAAAATAATCTGATAAGTGAATCCCCCCTAAGATATTAATGGTTTGTTGTATAATGCATCATTTTACTGAGGGATTTGTGCACTAATAGGCCACTCTTAAAAATGAAAGCCTTAATTCGCTATTACGAATCACTGGTTTTAGAGTACTAAGCATTATGTGACTTTTATCTCTAACTCTGAATGTTCTACCCTGGTTTGTTCACATTAAAATATGAAAGCCTTCGTCAACTCCATTCATCTTGGACCAGATGAAACCCTGGCCCAAGCCACATGCATTTAGAAACAATTCACATAGTAGATTTTAATTTTTAATCTAATTTTTTGTGATACAGAATTCATAGTAACAAAAACAAAATAATCACTTTATGTGAAACTAATAACATTAGAAATTGTGGTGATCATGGGGAAATAACTGTAGTTTTTTTTTAATGCCCTGGACCCTAATTATGTTTTCTGGTTTTCCTTTTCATAAGAAAACTCCAGATCACGATAAGACAAATTTTAAAAAAAACTTTAATATATTCACACACCTTAACTAAGTGTAACCCTTGCAGGTAGTGATGTTCCAAACTTTCACAGCAAAATCCCAGTCTAACAGCAAGCAGATTGTCTGTAATTCATACAACTCCTGCTAAGAAAAAAATTAATAAATCCAAGAAGAAATTAACGGGGCAAAAACCATCTTTTGATTTATAGAACAGAATTTTTCACATAACCCTGAAACTAGAAAGTGTACCAGCAGGGGTTTTGCAGATCACCCAAGACCAGGGATTACCTGGAAATCCTCTCCTAGTAACAAGCAGAGAGAAACTTTGCACTTGCCAAAGCCTGGCCAGCTAGGGTTCTGGGACCTGAGCCCAAGGGTGAGTTAGGTATGTGAGAGTTCTTAAAACAGGAATGGGAAGAAACCAAAGACAACTTCCTAGCAAAATCAGCACTGAAAAATTATCTCCACCAAGCATCAGACCAAGGCTTGGACAGAGAGGTGAAAAGCATACCTAAGATGTTGCGGTGGCCCCCAGAATATAAAGACCAGAGCAGGGAAGGAGTGTTGGAGAAAAAAACGGAAACTCCCTGACTTGCCTCTTAAAAGTGCACTCATAGCCTCATTGGGTGGGGCAGAGAAAGCAAAGACAGACCAGATTTAAACAGAGGAAATCGGCCAGGCGTGGTGGCTCATGCCTGTAATCCCAGCACTTTGGGAGGCCGAGGCGGGCAGATCACTTGAGGTCAGGAATTCAAGAGCAGCCTGGCCAACATGGTGAAACCCCATCTCTCCCAATAATACAAAACTTAGCTGAGTGTGGTGGCACATGCCTGTAATCCCAGCTGCCAGGGAGACTGAGGCATGAGAATGCCTCATTCTCACGGGAGGCGGAGGTTGCAGTGAGCCAAGATCATGCCACTGCACTCCAGCCTGGGCAACAGGGTGAAACTGTTTCAAAATAAAATGAAATAAAATAGATAAACAGGGAAACCGTTCTTACAGCATACACTTTAAGAAAAAAAATGTTATCAAATTAAGCTAAGGGTTCACACTAGTGAGTGAAGGATAGGAAGCCAAAAGAGAGAGTGAATCGTAAATTTCTCTCAATTCTGTTCACAGATTTCATTTCCCAAAGTGCCAAATTATTTTGGTTTCACTAGACTTAATCCCAAACTCAAAACTTCACTTCATTAAAATAGCAATACCTGACATTCTCTGAGGCTATTTCAGTCCGTTTTAAACCTTCAGCAAAGCCCTTTTAATAGTTTCAAACAAAGTACACTTCAAAACAGCTATCGAGGCTGCCTGACAACAAAACTAATTACATGACATAAATGCACTGCAAAACCTTAGCAAATCAGATGTTTATTCAAATATAAAAGTTTTTCCCCACTAAAATACTTAAAAGAACGTATGATGTGGAAATATCATATAAAATGCCCTTTTAGACTATCTTGCCTTGTTTAACATACTCATATTTGTGAAAAAAACCAATTTACCTCTGCAAATTGTGTAATCATCAAAATCAATGCTTTAGCAAATCTCTTTGTTTCCTTTTCTACCACCCCATGCATGTTGTAACATGATTTCTGATTTTGTGAACTGGAGCTGATTTTTTTTTTTTTTTTGAAACCACGAAGTTCTGTTTGGCATCATCCACGTAAGTATCCGCCCTGCTGAAGAGCCCTCCACTCTATTCCCAGCACTTCAGTTTGATGGAAGAGCCTTTCAACCTTCCCACGTCAGAATGCATTCTGATGTCAGACTTGTTCTTATCATGATGAAGACCGTAGTCTTACTTATTCTAGAAAAGTATTTGGTTACATGCTAACAAACCTACAATAAAAATCAGGAAGAATACTTATAGCCTATGTTACTGGACTATTTTCTACGTAAGAATTAGATAAACTCTAAAATCTCACTAAGTTCACTATCACTAACACCGATGAAGGATTTTTCTTCTTGGTCATTTTGCAAGCCGGAGACCCCTGGCCAGTGACACTCCACCCGGGCCTCGCTCGGCCACGCTGGCATGCCCCAGCTCACCTATGTTATAGCTTGTACCTGCATTCGGTGGTTCCCGAGCTCTGGTACTGCACCCAAGAAGAATAAGGATACGCTGGGCATTGAAGTGGTAAGGAGGGCGAAGAAGAGTTTTATTGAGCAATGAAAACGGCTTTCAGCGGAGAAGGGATGCATGGTTGGTCCCCCTACGCAAAGGCAGGAAAGTTCCCCCAAGTGGTTGGGTCTGGGGCCTGTTATGGACTCAGAATGGGGAGTGCATGCTGATTGGTTTGTGAGCATGTAAAAAAGGTTAAAGCAAAGACACCACTCAAAGGTGGGCATGACAGTGTAGAAAACCAATTAAGAAAGGGTAGGTATATGTAAAATAGGTGAAGGGTGGGGCCCAATCAGAGGAAACCTTGCCAAACAGGAAGACAAGTTCTCAATCCGGTGGGAGGGTTTAACTTGCAGCTTGGCTTTCAGGCTTTAAACTGTCTTTGGCTTGGAGGTGGGGTTTCACCAGGGACCCACCCCTATATGCCGAGGCATTTTCCTGCCTCCTGTTGCTATCAACACTAATAGATCATCCTACAGTAGTGATTGTACCATCATAAATATCAAATACGTTTTAAAGGCATGTTTTCCACTATAAAAGTAACACTAAAGAAGAAAACAAAATTTTATCATGGTTTTATACAGTGACTCTTTCAGCAGTGACTAATTCTTATATGGAAATTTTAGGGCTTAGGCACTTTCCCTCCAATCTACAAGTTTTTCCTCAATGTAACTTGCCTTGAGATGTGATGATAAATGATTGATACCCTATTTAGTTACCGGGCTCAGTATTTACTGATATTCAATACATACTAATTGATAATGGGTTTTTTCTCTTCAGTATGTACTAATGTCTAATATTTTTATTCATGCTTTATCATTCACTTGAAAATAATGATTACAAATAAGTTATATATCCTTCACAGCTTCAAACTCATAAAAAAACAATTTTAGTGGAAAACCTGCTGGTTTCTAAAAACAAATAGTAAAGGAAGCTTTAGAATTTAATGTATTTGTGTGTGTGTGTGTGTGTGTGTGTGTGTGTGTGTGTGTGTTTCAGCCTGCATGTTGACTTGTGGAGTTGTTTACTCTGAAGCCTACAATCATTTAATTATTTGTTTATACCAGTATGGAAGCTTCTCACTATGGTGTTTTAATTTATGGCCTCAATCTGTACTAAAGATTTGTTAGATAACCTCACCCCTCCTATTCGGTCATAACTGATAAAAGCGTCAAATAATCTCATAGGGAAAGGCAACACTATCCATGTAACACTTCACATTTTACAGCCAGCTTTCATATCACAGAAATCATAAAACTAAGATTTTGATTAGCTCTAAACATCTCAGAAATCCCCCAAAATTTGCAACCTTTTCTACTCGGCAAACAGCCAGGCATTTATAGGACAATCTTCAAAAAATCAATTGGACCGTGAAGGGTTAATCTGACCAAGAATAAACAGACCACTTCTGGTGAAACTGTAGGGAACTACTTTCAACTATAACAGAAGGAAAATAACTGAGTTTCATGAGCATATTTGAACTGGCACGAGATTTCAAAGCCATCCCATTTAGTAGTGCTTATACCAATACAGCACAGCATTACAATGCTTTAAATCGAACATCGAAATGCCAGTATAATTATCTCCACCATTCTCTAAGGTAGTGACTAAATAAAGTCAAAAACATTCTTAAAGCCAAAATAAATATAAGCCTGTTTCCACGTTCAAAATAGCCATACCTTTGGTTGGAAATCATCCCAACCCGGCTCTATCTGACACATACTAAGACTGGACCACCTCGGGGCTTCCTGTAGGCTACTATTGTCCTGTCTTATTAACTTTAAGATCAGCTATGAATTCCAAAACGTTTATGTCTCTTCTATACAGCGCAAGTCCTTTATGAAAAATCCCCTTTTTCAATCCATTGCAGGAACCAAGGGCAGGTAATATCAGAAGAAAATCGTGCGATGAAAATGAAGATCAGAAGCTCATACTGAACAAGCAACTGACTTTGTTAATCTCTTGAAAAATAGCATCAAGGGGGATGTTTTTAAATTAAAGAAGAATGATTTTGCTTTTCTTTTCATTCGTTGTTGTTTTTCTTCCTGCAATATCTCTGGAGGCATGTGATTTAAGGATTGTGAAATCAGTGGGCATAGAGTAATGTGATATTTAACACAGACAGCTCTGGAGTAAGACAGTCTAGGTTTAAATCCTGGCTATGAGAATGGAGAGAGGGCACATAAAGTTCTTTGCATCATGGCTGGCACACAGTCTGTGCTTAAAAAATGATATTATTATTACTACAAATAGTGTTTCACACAGATGTTGATTGGATAGACGGATGCTTGTTTCAAATAAAAGAAAACAGTTCCTGCAGGCAAACAGCTCAATTGGTATAGACATAAGTCTCTTGTTCCACCTGTTTGCCATTATTTATCTGCCTGAGAAGACTATGAAATGTTGAACCAGAAAATACCCAGAAAAACAACAGCCCAGAAGGTCAGTGCAAAAGAACTGGGATAATTAGAAAAGCTAGCTATTCTAGTTCTGGCTTTAATGTGCTCAAATTTTCAAACCACACAGTGTTTTAAAAGTCAACTCATAAAAATCCTTCAATCCTAGGAGTTTCCCTCCTAGCCTCTGAAGGCATTCAGAACCTGTCACCCCAAAATGTGGCATATTGATTATTTTGAGCTAAAAGAAATTAAGAACAAGCCACCACAAGAAAAGTTATTTACCTCCCCATCAACTGCCTAAAATAAGATATAAATTTCCCCTTTCATATAGGAAATTTACATTTATAAGGAAAACTTACATTAGTAACTGGTTATCTGTACCAGGAAGAGAGCTACTCTGAGAAAATTTGCCACCTGAGAGACTTAACTACATAACAAAACAAGCTTCCTTCACTATGCATTTCCCCTACCCCTTACTTTCCCATAATTTACCTCCACCACCGCACAGAAACACCCCACCCTTACTCTACTTCTTACCTCCACCACCACACAGAAACACCAAACCCTTACTCCACTTCTTTGAGTCTCATATTTTTGTGGGACTCCCATGTGTATGTATATAATTAAAATGGTTTTTCTCCTGTTAATCTGTCTTATGTCAATTTAATTCATATACCAGTCAAAGAACCTAGAAGGATAGAATTAAGCAATTTTTCCTCTCCTATATCTCTTAGTGTTGGAGATTTAAAGATCTCCATCTTAAAATCTATTGGGCTGTTAAATAAAATTTATAGGAGTCCACTGATGTGGGCGGAGCTCCTGCACCAGGCCCAAGAGACTAAATCAAAATGGAGTGATTCGTGCTGAAGTTCCACACCAACAAGCTGAAACTAAGTTGTATTCCTTCTGAGAAATCAGGAGAGAGAGAGATAATAGCCAAATCTCCAAACAGGCCAGGTTAGCTTGAACATGATAAGAAAGTCTCCTCTGCTTTAACCTTTACAAGGAAAGTAACTTTGAAATGACTAATACGCTTTTTCTCTGTTGCTGCTTTCCTCGGCCTCTCTCTGTCTAAAACCCAACCTCCTCTGCTCAGTTTATCAGACCATTTATTCTATTTTATACGCTGAGGTGTTGCCCAATTCTAGAATCACAACTAAAAGCTAATTAAGATCTTTAAACTAAATTTGTTGTAATTTTGGCTT
Organism: Pan troglodytes; assembly: GCF_028858775.2. Classification (NCBI taxonomy): domain Eukaryota; kingdom Metazoa; phylum Chordata; class Mammalia; order Primates; family Hominidae; genus Pan; species Pan troglodytes. Next base: position 33,839,250 of record NC_072412.2, read on the forward strand.
TTGACAGGGCTAATAATGATATATGTCTCATTTTCATTTCAAAGCACTTGCAAGTAAGAATTATTCTACTTCATTGATTAAGAAATTGAGAGTCAGAAAGTTTTGATAATTTATCCAAAGTACACACCTACCAAGTGGTAGAGCCGGGACTCAATTCCAGGTCTTAGATTGTGCTTTCAGAGTAACTTGACCATTACTTCAACAACAACAAAAATTGTATAGAATACCTACTATATTGTCAGGCCCTGTTTGTTTCTAGAAATACAACTGTCAATACTGCCCTCAAACTGTTTATCATCTAATACAAAAGACAGACAAACACACACACTCTGTGAAAACTGTGGATTCCTGGGACCCATCCCAGATTCAATAGATCTTGGTTAGGTGCCAGCAATCTGCACTTTTAGCAAGTCTTCCCAGGGTAATTCTCTGAGACAACACCTGGAGAAGGATTATAATGGAGTCAGGTTTAGAAACAGAAAGGAAGGTTTCCTAGGAAGATGATTCCTAAGTTGAGTTTTGAAGAATCAGTGGGAGTTGGCTAAGCAGAGTGGCAATGAAGAGAGAACAGTTTAGATATAAAAACAGAATCAATCAAACTTTTGAGAGATGGAACTCACTTGGAAAAATAGCAGTTTGGTGTAACTAAACTAAAAGGAGGTAGAGGGGAAAAGACTTAGAGGAAATAACTATAGAGGTAGATAAGGCCTAGATTCCTAGAAGCAAACAGAAAACCAGGGCAGCTGGAGGTGGGCTATGAGCACAGGAACAAAGGGGCCCGACCATGGGTTGCTGCCTCCCATTCTCCTTGGAATCTCAGGTTGTGCTATACAGAGACTTGTGTAAGTTTATTCCTGAATAACTAGATTTCCCTTGAAATGGCCTGATTCCATTAAAATGTGTCTCTAAGGAGCATTTGAACCAAGCCAGTAGCAGGCTTCAACATACAAAACACATATTTTACTATGAAATGGTGAATCTTCAAATTAAGTAAGTCAATAGAAGTTACAAAGCTAATGAAAGTGCAGCAAAGCTGAACCCCAATTAGTAGCCCTTAATCTTCTGCTCTTTGCCTTTCCCAATCTGAAGTTCTTTCCCCTCAGGTAAACTAAGCAAATGTAAAATCATTATGCCAATGACCTTGTCCTGCTTAGAGGCTTCCTGAATCTAAACTGTTGTCAATATTCCCTGGGCTCCAGGTATTAAGAGCACACCTCTTTAACAAGCACCCTCTCCACTTCACTCACGGGGAATGACGTCTGTTCTCCAGAGTCTTTTTGAAGAAAGTGCTAGAACAGAATGAATGTATCTAGATGGATAGGAAAAATGACACAGAAACATGCAAACTTGTTTAGTGGCATGGTTATTGATTGTTAGAGAAAGAAAAGAAGGCTGACTTTGCGACTCAGGAAGATGGAGAGGCTCAATTTTAGCTGTCTGAGGCAAAGAAGCAGTGGAGTTTATCTGCAGCCAAAGTTAGACCTCTCTGTCAGCCAGCTGGGGGTATTCCCACATGAAGGGCTAACACAAGAGATTCCATTAAGCAGAAGAAATTACCTGGTGGCCGGCTGCTTCTGCATCTTGCATTATTTTCATGTGAACAGTTACTTTTTTTCTTGCGAAACTTTCCCATTTACTGCAAGATGTTTGTCATTCCTACACTAATGCCAGAAGTGGCCACCGGTCATTACGACAATCCAAAATAACTCCCACATTTCTAAACTGTCCCTAATGGAGAAGCTAGTACCCCAACCCCACCTTGAGAACCACTGAATAGAATCTTAAATCCCTGGCAGGGACCAACAAGGTCATCAAGTTCCATATCTCCATTTTGTAGTAAAGTGAAATCCATTCTAAACTTTATTAAGTAGGGACAGGCCTAGAACACAGTTTTCACGACTCTCATGCAAACACTTATTCTCTAAATCTTGAGGGTGCCAAACTCTAAAAAACTTTGCTGCTTTCCTACTGAAATCTCTCATTTACATCATTAAAAACTCTCTGTTGAACAAGTAAATGCAAATTTCTGGCAAATTCTCCCTTTGGCAATGTATGCTGTAATACCTTTTTCTCAAACTTAAAGTACTGGCTAGTACTAAGGCCAACAGGGAAAAACTAGGTTTACAGCTGGCAACAAACACAGGCATCTTCAGATGGACTGTGTGGGCAAGACTAATAAAAAAAGAAAATAAATATCTAGACTTACCCTCATGAAACTTCAGAATAACAAGCATAAAACAAGAACTTAAAAACTTCCACAGAGATGAAAAAACAAATTTCTTCAAAGGAATAATAAGCAAATTGGCATCATACTTCTCATCAAAAACACTGGATTATAGTACCAGCGGTGCCGGTAAACCTTATTACTCAAAAGGTAAAGAAACAATATCTTCCACATTTTGATTAAAAAACATAAAACTAGAATTCTTTTTCACTCAAAGGAGAAGATAAAATAATTTGTTTTTTTTTTTGAGATGGAGTCTCACTGTTGCCCAGTCTGGAGTGCAGTGGCAAGATCTCAGTTCACTGCAACCTCCGCCTCCCAGGTTCAAGCAATTCTCGTCCCTCAGCCTCTCAAGTAGCTGGGATTACAGGCATGCTCCACCATGCCAGGGTAAATTTTTTGTATTTTTAGTAGAGATAGGGTTTCACCATATTGGCCAGGCTGGTCTCGAACTCCTGACCTTGTGATCCACCCATCTCAGCCTCCCAAAGTGCTGGGATTACAGGCATAAGCCACTGCACCCGGCCTAAATAAAAATTTTTTATACATGCAATAAAAAAGTTTTCCTAATATATGAGCCCCCAAAAATTGATGTGTTCCATCAAAAAAAATAAAAGCTCAAGAAAGACATTAGTTTAATAATGTAATGCAACTAACCAAAGAGTCCAACAAAGAGCATTCTAAATCTTGGGATGCCAGCCATGCAACACATCTAGGAATCCACTGTCATTGTGCATCATGCATGTTGGAAGGCTCAGTGAGGGGAGGCCACTTATGGAATGGGGCAGGGGAAAGGGCAGCTTTGGGATCTCTTTCACAAAGGACTTCACATTTAACTTCAAAGCAGGTTATGCCCACGGTCACAGAGATCCACCCAAGTGGTTGAACTTGAGATTTTTAATCATTTGAGCTTCCTTCATAGAAACCCCAAGTAACAGTGGTGGCTTAAATAACATAAGGGTTTCTCTTTTTTTTTAATAAAATAAAACAATCCCAAGGTTGGTCATTCTTAAGTTTGGCCAGCATAGCAGCACAAGGAAATCTCAGCTGAAAACTCTTGGGAATATCTGGCCCTCCCTCATGGTCATGCTGTAGCATCTTTGCAACATTACAGACAAGAAGGGAGAAGAGAGAAGGGCCAAAGGACAAATGCTGGTTGGGTTTGACCTCCCATTAAAGAGCTGTCCCTCAGTTACCTCCAGATGACATTCACTTAAGTCTCACCGAGCAGGTCTTTACCTCAAGTCAATCCCTATTGCAATGGAAGCTAGGAAATGTAGTTTTTTAACTGGGTATAGTGCCATTCCAATAAAATTGTAATGCTAGTAGGGAAAATATTATGTAAGTAACCCAGTTCTGGTATTTCTTCCTTTTTTATAATAGACTTTAATGGTTAGGGCAATTTTAGGTTAACAGAAAAATTGAGCAGAAAGCACAGTTCCAATATACCCCTTCCCACACTCACACTTACCCAGTTTCCCCTATTATTCACACCTTGCTTATTGTGGTACGCTTGGTATAATTGGTGAAGCAATATTTATACACTATTGTTACTAAAGTCCATAGTCTACATTAGGGTTCACTCTTTGTGTCATACAGTTCTATGGGTTTTGACAGATACATAATGTCATGTTTCTGCCACATTTAAAAAAAAATATCAGGGCCTTCAAAAAAAAAAATGGAGGTGGCCCAGGATTTTCTTGCCCTCAATTGGATGCTGCTAAGAAAATCATCTTCAAAGCAAAGTATTTTTATTTCAACAAACAATGCAGTAAGTTGGACCACCTTTGTGTCATGAAGAAAGAAGAATGACAAATACAATTTCCAGGAAAAAAATATGTCTCCAAGGCCTTGCAGACACCTTGTCCCCTGGGATGGGGCAGGTCAGAACACTGGCCAGGAGTGCAAGGTCAAGGCTGGGGCCTCCTGCTCAGGTCTATGGGCGGCGGACGGGGGCAAAACTGCAAAACTGGTCTAGCATCTCTCTTTAGAATGTGGGGCTACTCACCACCAAAAATTCTCAGCATTGGGTGCTCAGCCCACATGAAACGACATGCAGGATTGAGGGATGTTGTAGCAAGATCATCCTGGTTGCTGTGTGCAGAATGGAGAGGAAGAAAGCAAGATTGGAAGCACGGAGACCAGTGAGGAGGCTACCTGAGTAGTGCGGATGAGAGATGCTAATATTGTGAATGGTGTTTATTGGTTTTGGGTGCTTGGAACAGGGGTTGGCAAATGTGTTCTGTAAAGGGCCAGAGAGCAAATATCATAGGTCTAGGAGGCCATAGCTCTCTGCTGCAATTACTCAGTTCTGCCATTGCAGCACCAAAGCAGCCATAGACATTACATAAATGAATGAATGGCTGTGTTTCAATAAAACTTTATTTACAGACACTGAAATTGGATTTTCATATACTTTTCACGTGTGAAATAGTCATCTTATTTTTACTTTTTATATTATCTAAAAATGTAAAAACCACTCATAGCTCACAGGCTGTACAAGAACAGGCAGGAGGCCAGTTTTATCCTATGGGCTATAATTTGCTGACCCCTGATTTATTTTATTTTATTTTATTTTATTTTATTTTATTTTATTTATTTATTTATGGAGATGGAGTCTCACTCTGTCACCCAGGGCTGGAGTGCAGTGGCGCGATCTCGGCTCACTGCAACCTCCACCTCCCAGGTTCAAGCAATTCTCCTGCTCTCCTGCCTCCACCTCCCGAGTAACTGGGATTACAGGCACCCGCCACCACGCCCAGCTAATTTTTGTAGAGACAGGGTTTCACCACGTTGACTGGGTTGCTCTTGAACTCCTGACCTCAAGTGATCCGCCCACCTAGGCCCCCCAAAGTGCTGGGATTACAAGCGTGAGCCACCGCACCCGGCCTGACAGCTGATTTAGAAGCAAATTAAAGACAAAGCATGAAGGACTTAATTATAATTACAAAACCGAAAGTAAGCTTTATAAACCTTTACATAACACTAATCTAATCATAATACTGATAGAAATCAAGAAGTTAAGAAGAGGTGATCCTGACGGTGGACAAGAAACTTTTACCTGTCATTTCGAATTACATGACATTTTAATTTTTTAAATCTAAGAATAATTGTAGCTACTACTTGTTGAGTTCTTTGTAATCTACAAGATATGGGGCCATAAAATCATTCAGGAGCTAATGACATAAGCGTGATATGATTTGCTGACTGTGATCAAGTGGCCACCCTTGTTAGGAACTGGGGAGATCTTTGTTAACAAAAATGACCAGGGAAGAGCTCCAGGAGGAGTCGGCATGGGTGGGAAAGGATCCTAGGACATGGAAAAGCAGATGACAGTAAGAAGAGCATCCCAAGCAGAAAGAATGACCCATTATGCATCAAGGGCAGGTAACCAGCCTCAGTAGAGGACTGGAAGTCAGAACGGCAGTTCTCAGCCTGTGGGCCTAGGACTCCGGCTAAATAACAATTGTTAAGAGGTCTAATACTGGGAACTCCATTCTCTGACCACAGAGTTTTGAACAAAAGGATGAGGGAGACAGGGTTTATGGAGAGGTGGAGCATCCCAGCCGCACTACAGAAAGTTAAAAATGCTCTGCTAAGTAATACTTGGGTTAAAGAGACAAGGAAATACATTTCATATGTTTTAGAAATGAACAAGAAAGTTACACATTAAAACTTCTAGGTCAAGGTGGTACTTATGGTACAATTTACAGCCTCTTCCAGGAAATACAAATTATCAAAATTAATTTTAAAAGAAATAGAAATACTGAATAACCCTTAAACGTAGACAACATAGACAATACTGAAAATTTTAAGTAGCTACGTTACAAAGGGGCTCTCCCTTCAAGAAATACATAATTCCTGTCATATTTAAGCTGTTTCAGAGAATAGAAAAATATAGTTTTCCAACTAATTTTGCAAGACTAGCATGACCTAGATATCCAAATTGGACAGGAACAGAAAAAAGAATCATAGACAAATATGACTTATGAAGCTAGTGCAAATATATGGGACTTTATGCATTAATAAATTAACTCTAGCCTTCTGTTAAATAATAACACATCATGACTAAGTAGGGCCGATTCCAGGATGTTTTAATATTAGGGAAATCTAGAGGAACAGATTAAAAGAGAAAAACCCATACATCATCTTGATAGATGGCAAAAAACATTTAGTAAATTTCACTTCACTTTCATGATGCAGGAATGATATCTTAATACTAATTCATTGAGAAAAATACAGGATGAGACACTATAAATCCGTTCAATAACACTTTTAAATGGATTTGACTTTTCTTAACCACAACAGCTAATTTTATAAAAGGTGACAAGCAGGAGACTTCAGCAAACTACCTAGTGAAACATTAGAGGGGTCGCTATTGATTCCTAGAGAAAAATAAAAAGGTCGTTGTGGTCGGGCACGGTGGCTCACGCCTGTAATCCCAGCACTTTGGGAGGCCGAGGCGGGCGGATCACGAGGTCAGGAGATGGAGACCATCCTGGCTAACACGGTGAAACCCGTCTCTACTAAAAATACAAAAAAAAATTAGCCGGGCGTGGTGGCGGACACCTGTAGTCCCAGCTACTCGGAGGCTGAGGCAGGGGAATGGCGTGAACCCAGGAGGCGGAGCTTGCAGTGAGCCGAGATCGCGCCACTGCACTACAGCCTGGGCGACAGAGCGAGACTCCATCTCAACAACAACAACAAAAAAGGTCATTGTACCTCAATGACCTGTTGTGCTAGGGTAAAAATAACACCCAAAATCTCAGAGCCTTACAACATAGGTTTATTGCTCACAATTCATGGCAACAACTTATCAAGTTTGATTTTGTCCCATGTCACATTATTGACCCAAAAATTCCACTTCTTTTTGTCTTTATCATACAAACATCCCACATATGTACAAATATATTTGTATAAAGATGTTCATTGAAGAATTGTTTACAATAAACTTTTGGAAGCATCTTAAAATCTATCAGTAGGAAAATAGCTAAACAAATTACAGTAAGTCCCTACCATGGACCAAGGAAATTTATTTTTATAAATTAACAAGATCTATGACTGCACTAAGGAAAGATCTGGAAGGATACATAGAAATATAAGTCATCTCTGGGCAGGGTGTAGAATTGGGAAGTGTAATGGAGATGTTCTCTTTTCTAACTTTATACTTCCATGTTGTTTAAAGTTATTGTACATAAGCATGCATTACATTTTTATTTGAAATTAAAAATGAAAATTTATAATAATCTATATCCTTATGTATTTTGTCTTCTAACTTTGAAATATATTTTTATATACTCTGATTATTTTATCAAGTTCTTGTGCTTCTAGGAGATTTTGTTTTTCCATTATATTGTTTGTTACATAAAAGTTTAAAATGATGATAATTTCTTCTTTGCAGATTGTACCTGTAATCATATTATAACCCTCTATGTCCCATTTAATTTTCTGAGATTTGAACTCTACTTTTTACAAATTTGTATTGTCATTTTGGCTTTTATTTTGTTTGCATTTGCTGAGAGTGCTTTGCCTCCTATTTTGTTCGTGCCCTTTGCTAGTTATTTTTGTGTGTTACATCACCCCGATTTAGAAAGCATAAATGAAGGTAGAAACGTTACAGATTTAGTGAAACGTTGAAGCAATGGAATATGGTTCAAATAGGTTCTCTGAGAAGGTGGATGGTCATTCAGCTAGTCATTACATCTTATTAGGCAGATAAGGAAAAGTGTAGTGAAATGTTACATACTTGTTACCCTAGAATTTAAAACATGTTTATACTTATCCTTTAACTTGTTATCATAAAGTTGACCATATAAGCCTGCTTGCTGACAAGGGGAAAATGTTTTCCTATCCTAGAGAAGGGTTTATTTTAATAGTTCCAAGAACTAGTGATTTGTAACTTTGACACTAAGAATGTTTTATATAGGAAACTACTTTAAATTGTTTATGGTAGAAAACTGTGTGTGTTCTTTCATGTGATAAGCCACATTTGTCCTAGGAAGTTAATTTTGTCAACCAATCTATATCTCACTATGATCCTGGCAAACTAGTACTAATTAACTCTACTTCTTTAAGAGATTGTGTAGGTTTTCTGAAAATAAAAACACAGCTTAAAATATTTCCTTCTATTTATGAATTATTGTAGAACAAAACACAAGTGACTCCAACAGATTAAAACACAAGGCACTTCCTCTATTTGCCATGGCATTAAGAATGGTATGAGGAAAGTAATACTTTATTAGGTTTACTTTAGGGATTATTTTTATAGAGTCTGCAAAGGACAAAAAATGGAAATCAGAAGAAAAAAATCGTAGATATAGCTATCCCTCTTTTACACTGGACTCAGCTGCTGGAAGTGAAAGTTCTATCTAGTCCATTCTACTAAAATTTTTGCCCCTCACCAAATCCAAGGCCTTGTTACCACATCTAAGTGCATCTGTAACAGCAAGATGAAATGGTAAACTGATTCTCTTTCAGGGTCCAGGCTCCATGAGACACACTGGGAATGCAATGGACACATGTGCAAATTCCATTCTTCTGAGCTTTTAGGTTAACATGGATGAACCTAGAGGACATCATGTTAAGTGAAAGAAGCCAAGCACAGAAGGACAAATGCTGTATTCTCTCCCTCATATGTGTAATCTAAAAAGTTATTCTAATAGCAGTATAGAGTACAATGGTGATTACCAGAGGCTGGGTAGAGTAGTGGGGAGGGGAGAGAGGGAGCGGCTGGTCATCAGGTACAAAGTTAAAGTTAGATAGAAGGAATAAGTTCTGGTGTTCTATTGCACAGTAGCGTGACTATAGTTAACAAGAATGTATTGGATATTTCAAAATATGGTAAGGCATCACTTAACAATGAGGATATGTTTTTAGAAAAGCATAATTAGGCAATTTTGTCATTGTGGAAACATCAGAGAGTGTACTCATACAAACCTTGTGGTATAGCCTACTAAGCAGCTAGACTCTATGGTATAGGCTATTGCTCCTAGGCTACAAACCTGTACAGCATGTGTACTGAATACTGTAGCCAGTTGTTACACAATGGTAACTATTTGTGTCTGAACATAGAAAAAGTAAAGTAGAAATATGGTACCATAATCTTCTGGGATCACTCTCATAGGTACGGTCCATCATTGACTGAGAGCTTGTTATGTGGCACATGACTGTACTTGCCTACTGTCAAGATCTGTGCTATCCCATAGGGTACCATTTGCCTCATGTAATTATTTAAGTTTGAGTTAAACAAAATTTGAAAGTCAATGTATTGGTTACAATAGCCATATTTCGAGTGCTACATGTGGTTAATGGCTACCTTATTGGATAGGACAGATGCAGAACATTTCTCTCATTGCAGAAGGTTCTATTGGACAGCACTGCTTTAGGTGTCTGGTACTTATGACTTGGACTGGGTTTTTACAAAGAACACGTCATTAGATATGGTGATGAAAGCAATTACATGATGAAAGGAACCCGTTTCTGAGTGATAAGTCTTCTTACGACCAAACATCTGTAAACACGGACATTCACCGTGGACTCTTATGTGGAGGAAAAAAAAAACAAAACAAAAACCCTTTCTAATCCTTGAGCCACTGTCTTTTGGGGTCTCTTTATTATAGAAAATTTCAAACTAAGTTTTATCTCAGTTCTCATTAGCCCTGTCATTCAAGTGTCCTTTCACTCCTGTGCCTTAAGCAATTCTATGCATTCATATCTGTCCATTTCTCCATCCTAGAAGGCACTCATCTGTGAAAGTAATTCTCACTGTGGTGTTAATGACCAAATTCCAGTGGCTAACATATGTTGTGTTAACCCCTCTCAGGTTCATTTGATTACAAAATAGATCTCAGAAAGTAAAGTAGGAAGGACTCTGTAATGGCAAAATTGCAAGTATCAGCAACAACACATCCATGGGAGAGATATGTTGGGTCTGAAACTTTATTGTCATTTCTGGATACACTCATAGACAACACCTCTACTTATAGGGGCAGCATCCACATTCAGGATCCAATTGCAAAATCTATTGAGGAGGAGAAAAGAAATTTAAAAAGAAATGCATTTCTATGCTTTCCCTTTGCAAATGCCCAGAGATTGAATACTAAGTCAAGATGTTCTCACTAACTAGCCCTTTCTTTGCAGGTATCTACCCACAGTGAGCATAACTTTCGCCATCTTCATTACCACACCAGCTCAGGCAAAGTGAGAACCCTTCTCTCCTCAATGTGAGGCCTAGGCAAGGTGGAGGGGCCCACACAGCAGGGTTGTTGGGTCCTCTGCACTGATCCACATGCCTCATTGCTAAGTCTGAGTCTGGTGATAACTGCCAGACCTTATGGAGGAGCTCTTGTACAGGGATGTTACCATCTCTTCCTGCAACCTGACTTCTACTGCCCATCTTTCATTCTCATTCCCCAGTCCTGATCCTTACACCCACTCAAACTGGTTATTGTGAATACAGGTCAAGTTTTATTTTTCCCCACGAGATTGCTCATTCCAATGCAAGTCTTACATGGCTTATGTCATAATAGCTGACGGCCAGCCATGATATAGCTGTGCCTATATACATTTGGTTAGGGCTGTTCATGTTGTCATCATTTCAAGTAAGTGATGTGCATTGATACATAGGCATCTATTTGAATTACCATTTAAAATGTCTTCAGGAAGTTTACACACTATGATTCAGCATTTATATGAAAAGCTGCTGTGTACAAAGAAATGAATGAAAATGGCAGTGGGATATAAATTTTATCTAAGTAAATCAAAAATTTATTATTGGAAGAATGACTATAATTCTATATTTTCTTGCAAAAACAACCAGCATGTACTTTGTAGGAATTAAGGAAAGAAGTTACTCACAAATAGGTGAATCTATGTTACATTTTGCTACTGAGATACGTAGAAAAGAATTGGCAATCACACCTAAGCAATACATATGAAAGCAGAAGAAATTGCAACATCCTTTAGAATGGATAAGGAATTTTCAAAGCAATGAGAGACTGATGTGACAGACTGGTGCATCAAGCAAGACTATCATTAAGGCATTGAACGGCATTTTGTCAAAAAAAACTCCTGTCTGACTTGGAACAGGAGCTACTTAACTTCCAATGCAGGTGATTTGAGAAAAAAATGAAATAGAATTTAGTCAAATATAAAACTCTAATGAATCCCTAGCATGCTTTGATATGCCCTGAAATTAAACTATCAATGTTATAAAATCCAGGAATCAAAGTCATGCATTTGGGCTACAAAAAGTAGCTTATCTGTGATACTAGATACTGTAAAAAAATTGCCAATGGCCAGAGGTTGGCTTCATGTTTAATTTTAAACCACAAAAATCTATGAATAAAGTATTTCTCAAAAAGTATTACTGTGTATTCCCCCTTCCCATTAAAAAAGGTGCAAAACAGGAGAGCAGATGGTGGGCTGAGTAAATTCCCCAAGAGAGGTGCAGAAGCACTAAGTTACCCATCAATTCTGCTAGTTCTTGGCACTTTAATGTGTGTCTAAACAGTCCAAGAATGAGCTCCCTGATAATTATTATCCCTCATGGCCTTATTGGACAACTGCAACTTGGCAACATTTTCATTTAAAATCATTTAATGTCAATTTGAAGAAAAAGCATGAGTCCTGGCTATTGCCTGTTTAACAAAATGATAAAGTGTCAATATCAAACTTGGTGGATTGGAAGAAAATCCTAGAGAATACAGTGAAGCTTTCCTTAAAGAAATGCTGCATCAACAAGGCTCTTGATGGCATAGAGAATAATAATGCAAAGAAAAATGCAGGTATTGATGCATCTGAGTCAAATGTGATTTACAGGACTGGGCGCGGTGGCTCACGCCTGTAATCCCAGCACTTTGGGAGGCCGAGCTGGGCAGATCACGAAGCCAGGACATCGAGACCATCCTGACTAACATGGTGAAACCTCGTCTCTACTAAAAATACAAAAAATTAGCCAGGCGTGGTGGCGGGTGCCTGTAGTCCCAGCTACTCAGGAGGCTGAGGCAGGAGAATGGTGTGAACCCGGGAGGCGGAGCTTGCAGTGAGCCGAGATCGTGCCACTGCACTCCAGTCTGGGAGACAGAGCGAGACTCCGTCTCAAAAACAAACAAACAAACAAACAAAAAAGTGATTTAGAAGAGTCAGACCATAAATGGGAAGAGTTTTAGGAATGCTTTAACCCATCTATTTCATTATATTTTCCTTTTTAAAGGAAATGGTGACATGTGATATTTTAAACTATGTTAAATAACTCTAAAAGAATCCTTCAGTATAAAATAATTTTTAAAATTTTAAGTTAGATGGAAGCACTGTGCCACGGTATAACTTGCAGTGTTTTATCTTTCTGAGTAGTATATAAAATAATGATGCATCTTACAATCAATGACACCTTCAATTTGATGAAATTCAGCGCAGTTTTTGGCTCATTGCTTTCTTAGTTAGCTGTAACCATTTGGACAACCATAGGTATGTATAATAAGGACGGCCATTTTCAATGGTTAGAATTAAACTCCTAATTTTTCTGAGACCACTCAGCTTCTCTTGGAATGGTGAAAGCACACTGGGCAGGACCTCTTAATGGGGCTCTCCTTAAGGAATCAAGAAGGAGGGCAATATTTGGTAATAAAATAATTATATATCCTTTAACATTCACCAGAAAAACATCCAAATAATTGACATTTTCCTGTATTCAACAAGGATTTTGGATGTTTCCTAATGTTGTAGATACCACACTAGCCAGAACTCATTTTAAGAAAACTTACTTTTAGTATGCTCTTGCTTTTTTTTTTTTTTTTTGACCCTAACTGATTATAAGTTAAAATATTAACCGTCAAGGTGTTTAATTAGAGAGGCATGTTTTCCTAGTCTTATAGTCTCTGTAAGAAATATAATTACATAAAGACATAGCAAAATGTAGCCGTTCGTACATCAAATGTCATGGTACTCACAGAAGCAGCCTGCTGACAAGCATGATAAGCTATTTTTAGTACATCACCTTTTTAGAACATTTGTGGTTGTTAATTATGACCATTTGGGGCTCACAGATGGTATATGAAATTGTAGTGTTCTGTTTTAGATAATGAGGGTGATGGTATAATAAATAAATCATTGTGAAATCAAAGGACATAGTCGGTGCATAGCATGGTGTATTGGTTATTTATGACACACGGTACCTTGGTTACTAATAATGCTTCATACTTGGTTTCTAGCCACTGTTCCATCTGCCACTCTGGTCTCCATTTTATATGCCTTCCATTATGTTGCCTCTTTACTTACAGTCATTGGTGTCTCCTTTTTAGCCTGCCCCATCAAGCCTGAGTTCCTCTGCCTGGATCCCAAGGCTCCATAATGGGACACAACTGGCCAGTTGAAATTATTTCCCACAGCTTGCAACAGACAATCTCTCCTCCAGTTAGTGCATTCTTCACCCTGGCTCCCCATGCCCTCTGCTTATTGCCAGTCAGGCTTTTGCTGCTGATCTCACCACATACAATGCCAATCCTCCTCTCTTCTGACTGCTAAAATCTACCGGTCCTTCAAAATACAGTTTAGATGCCAGGATTGTCACAAAGCCTGTGCTAACATCACCAATTGTTATCGTTTTCCTCCTGAATGCCAAGTGTATACACAATAAATGCCACATCATTTTACATTAATTGTTCCCTGATTGCGTGCCCATTTAGGTCTTAGCTAAGATGGCAAGGTTGCAAGCAACAGAAAGGCTGACATGCTTTTCTGTGGCTTTCCACAGCATACACATAGAGATGCAGGTAAGAGGAGGAAGAGTGGGTAGTGAGTGTCTGATTAACATAGAGATAATTTTCAGAAAAATATTCAGAAGATAAAACTTGCTGGTTCATTTTCTTTAAAAAAAAAAAGGAAGCTGAATCTAGCAGCTGTTATAGAATGTTGACTCTGATCATGTGACAATCTCTCAAAAATTGCCATTCTGTAAACTGTCAAGGACTCTTCAAGCTGCATGTCACAGGAGCCTGAAGTTTTAGGGCTCAAACCATCAATTTTATAGTTGGAGCTTTGCTGTATGAGCAAGACTATGCAACCAAAGGAGGGGGTCTATTTTTTATGAACCATTAGCCATTTGTTGAAATATTCAGTGGCCCATTGATGTCAATTCAAATGTTTTTGGCATAGTGTTTCAGTTGTTATTCATTTAACGTTTAGTATTCCTACTACTGAGATGAATAAAAACCTCACGAAAATGATACGTACATGCATATTGTGAAATATAAAAGTTACTTGAAAGCAAATTATTAGATGATTTGATCAGTGATAAAATGATCTACATTTGGAACAACTAAATTTAGAAAGCAAAAGTTTGCCATGAACTAATATAAACAAAAAGACAGAAAGAAAGAAAAGATAGATAAAGAATCCAAGCTGAAGGGGATTCAGGAAATTCCATCAGTAAGATGAGAAGTAACTTACAAATTAAATAAAGCATCCACTTCTCACACTGCATCTTGAGAGGTTATCCATCTCAAAGGCCCTAATTGTATTGGTGTAAAAAAGACATGGAGCCCAAGTCTTTCCTTGCATGTGTGTATATTCTTAATGTAATAAATTCAATTATTACTTTTGTGACAGCCTCTTAGTTTGAACCTGTAATAAAAATCTATACAAAATACTATAATGGGCCAGTTGTGGTAGGTCATGCCTGTAATCTCAGCATTTTGGAAGGCCGACACGGGCAGATTGCTTGAGCCCAGGAGTTCGAGACCAGGCTGGGCAACATGGCAAAAACCTGTCTATACAAAAAATGCAAAAAATTCACCAGGCATGGTGGCATGCACCTGTAGTCCCAGCTACCGAGGAGGCTGAGGTAAGAGGATCACCTAAGCCTGGGAGGTTAAGGCTGCAGTGAGCTGTGATTGTTTCACTGCTCTCCAGCCTAAGCAACAGAGTCAGACCCTGTCTCAAAGAAACAATAAATAAATACGGCTGGGTGTGGTGGCTCACGCCTGTAATCCCAGCACTTTGGGAGGCCAAGGCGGGTGGATCACAAGGTCAGGAGTTTGAGACCAGCCTGGCCAAGATGGTGAAACCCTGTCTCTACTAAAAACACAAAAATTAGCTGGGCGCACTGGCAGGCACCTGTAACCTCAGCTACTCGGGAGGCTGAGGCAGGAGAATCGCTTGAACCCGGGAGGTGGAGGTTGCAGTGAGCCGAGATCGCACCATTGCACTATAGCCTGGGTGACAGAGCAAGACTCCGTCTCAAAAAAAAAAAAAAAAAAAAAATGTGATGAAGAAAATGAAGCCTAACTGGACAGTTTAAATTTGATAGCTGGGTGGCAAGGAAAGTCAACATAATTTCCAGTCTCATGATCCTATTGCCCTTATGATTTGTACAACTCAAGTAAGACCAGTGCTACTAGAGACCTGACTTTCCAGAAAAGCTGTTGATAAGAGAAGGTTAGACAGCTAAAGGCACATCCTTCTCCGTTATATACTCTTTCCCTTCTCTGGTTTTCTGCTTTAACATGTGTTGCTTCTGCTTTTCCAAATAGCGTAGGCATCTCAGAATAGAAACTATTTTATATTTCTACTTATGTGTTCCACAACATCAGTACAGTGCTGAGAAAACTGGAAGTATAAAATGCATACTTGGTTGATTGTTTTCTTGAGAGAAATTAATAAATTGTGTCTATAAGAAAATGCAAAGTTTTTTGTGGCTATTGTCAATGGGATTACATTCTTGATTTAGTTCTCAGCTTGAACATTTTTGGTGTACAGATATGCTACTGATTTTTGCACATTGACTTTTGTATCCTGAAACTTTACTGAAGTTATCAATTCAAGGAGACTTTTTTTGCAGTCTTTAGGGTTTTCTAGGTATAGAATAGTATCATCCTCAAAGAAACATAATTTAACTTATTTTCTTATTTGGGTTCCTTTTATTTCTTTCCCTTGTCCAGTTGCTCTGCCTAGAACTTCCAGTGCTATGTGGAATAGGAGGGGTGAGAGTGGCCATCCTTGCCGTGTTCCCATTTTTCAGAGGAATGTTTCTAGCATTTGCTAATTCAGTATGATGTTAGCTGTAGGTTTGTCATAGATGGCTCTTATTATTTTGAGGTATTTTCCTTTGATGCCTAGTTTGTTAGATTTTATTGAAAGCTTTTTCTGCAGCTATTGAAATGATAATGTGGTTTTTGCATTATACATCTAACCCAGGAGGTGAAAGATCTCTATAAGGAGAATTACAAAATATTGCTGAAAGAAATTATAGATGACAACAAAGTGGAAAAATATTTTATGCTTATGAATTGGAAGAATCAATATCATTAAAATGGTTATACTGCCAAAATCAATTTACAAATTCAATGCTATTCCTATCAAACTACCAATGTCATTTTTCACAGAATTAGAAAAATAACTAATCTAAAATTTATACAAAGCCAAAAAAGAACCTGAATAACAAAAGTAATCCTAAGCAAAAGGAACAAAGCTGGGGGCATCACATAACCCAACTCCAAACTATATTATAAGGTTACTATAACAAAAAACGCATACTACTGTGTACATAAGAAAAGACACATAGACCAATGGAACAGAATAGAGAGCCCAGAAATAAAGCCACATGCCTAAAGCCATCTGACCTTTGACAAAGTTAACAAAAATAAGCAATGTGGACAGGACTTCCTATTCAATAAACGGTGATGTGATAGCTAGCTAGCCATATGCAGAAAAAATAAACTGGATCCCTACCTTTCACCAATTCATAAATTGACTCCAAATGGATTAAACATGTACATATAAGACCTCAAACTATAAGAACTCTAGAAGAAAACCTAGTAAACACCATTCTGGACATGAGCCTTGGGAAAGAATTTATGGCCAAGTTCTCAAAAGCAACTGCAACAAAAACAAAACTTGACAAGTGGGACCTAAGTAAACTAAAGAGCTTCTGCACCATAAAAGAAACTATCAACAGAATAAACAGGCAACCTACAGAATGGGAGAAAATATTTGTAAACTATGCATTTGTCAAAGGTCTAATATCCAGAATCTGTAAGGAACTTAAGCAAATCAATAAGCAAAAAACAAACAACTCTATTCAAAAACAGGCAAAGGACATGAACAGACATTTCTCAAAAAAAGACATACACACAGCCAACAAACAAATGAAAAGATGCTCAACATCACCAATCATCAGAGAAATACAAATTAAAACCACAATGAAACACCATCTCACATCAGTCAGAATGACTATTATTATTATTATTATTAAAAAGTAAAAAAAAAAAAACAGATGCTGGCAAAGCTGCAGAGAAAAGAGAATGCTTATACATTGTTGGTGAGAATATAAATTAGTTCAGCCACTATGGAAGGCAGTTTGGAGATTTCTCAAAGAGCTTAAAACAAAACTACCATTCAACCCATCAGTTCCATTAATGGGTATATATATCTGAAGGAAAATAAATCATTCTACCAAAAAGACACATGCACTTGTATGTTCATTGCAGTACTATTCACACTAGCAAAGACATAGAATCAACCTTTGTGTCTATTCACTCTGGATTAGTTTTTAAACATGTGGTACATGTACACCATGAAATAATAAGACAGTCATTTGAAATGAAATTATGTCCTTTGCAGCAACTGGAGGCCATTATCCTAAGTGAATTAACAGAGGAACAGGAAACCAAATACCACATATTCTCACTTATAAATGAGAGCTAAACGTTGGGTAAACATGGACATAAACGTGGGAACAACAGACACTGGGGACTACCAGAGGTAGGAGGAAGGGAGGGCAGCAAGGGCAGAAAAACTATCTATTAGATACCGTGCTCACTTCCTGGGCGATGGGATAATTTGTCCCCCAGACCTCAGCATCACCAATATACCCATGTAACAAACCTGAATGTATACCTCTGAATCTAAAACAAAAGCTAAAATTATGTATTTTTAAAAACATAATGAAGAGAGAATAATATACTATTGAAAATCTAATTACTAATTGCATTTTCCATTTAGAATTCACCAGAAGAAACCAATTTATTTGAGAACTTTGGAGATTCTCCAACTTCAGATAATGATAGATATACATGAGATTCTAATGTAGGTAGGAATTATTTTATTTTTTTAATCTCCTTCTCCTTCTTTTTTGTCGTGTTAATTCTCTCATTAACTATTCATACACATTTTGGTTGACTCTTTTCAACATTTATACATTTATTCAGCCTTCAAGGGACACTTGGTAAGCACCTTAGTCCTAGGCGTCTAAGTATGGCACTGAAGATACAAACCTATAAGGCGCAGGGTTTGTAAGCATATGAAATAGCACACGAGAGAGTTTTCATGCAGTTGAATGAAGACAGAACTGCTGTAACAGGAGACTGATAAAGTATTTAATGAGAAGTCAGACCATTTCCCATTGTTTCTTGTTTGAACATTGTATTCTTCTTCTGTATCACTCCAGTCATTCTTCAGAAGACAAAGGATTCTATAAATGGAATAACAGGTGTGTGAGTGCTATGTATAATTATGTCCTAATAGAGGTTTCCTTTTCTATAAGATTTGTGATGATTGAGTGCTTGGTATGTGGTTTGTTTTCTAATTACAATCAATCATTTCCTCCTTGAAGTCATTCTGGTAACACATCACTGCCACTATTTTTAGATCTATGACAAATCATATATTCTGTACTAATTCAGAAATGTGATTCATTGAATAGCTCTCATCAAATACTGCTTTAAAGAAGACACAAATAGTCATGTGAACCCAAGGGTTGGCTCCTCTTCAAGCAGAAAGGAAATTAAGCCCATTATACCAGTTAATCCATCAAGGAGTGCTATGGGAAAGGCTAATCTTACGCCTCTGTAAATAAGTCATTTGCTGTTGTTGAGAAGGGACCCATATCCCCAAAATGTCTCCAAACACAGTCATTTAACTAAAATTTCTATTAACAAAGGATGGCCTTATTTCTTATCCTTGATAAAATACCAACAGCTCTGGGAAAGGTAATACACGGATCTAAATTCACACCAAAATAAAAGTAACTACATAGACTCCTAAGAAATGTTTTTCTTTCATATAAGAGGACTTCAAAAAGTTTATGGAAAAAGAGAATTAAAGGATAAAAATAAACAATATAAACTTTATTTCTCAACATAAGTGCCATCAAGGTCGAGACACTTTGTAAATGATGATACCAGCCTTTTGTCCATCACTAAAGAACTGAAGGTCCTGGGAATTTAACCATATAAATGCATTCTTTTTTTACATTATTAACTGGGGGAAAAGTTGATGCCCTTTAAGGTTTTTTTAAGATTACAAAACCAAAAAAAGTCAGAAGGACCAAGTAAGGACTATAAGGTGGAGGAATAATACTTTCCCATTGAAATTCTCACCAAATTGTCCTTATTTTATGAGAGACATGAACAGGAACATTGCCATGGAGGAAAAGGACTCTATGGCAAAGCTTTTCTAGGCATTTTGTTTGTGTGTTTATTTGTTTGTTTGTTTTCTAAAGCTTTGGCTAACTTTCTCAAAACATTCTCATAATAAGAAGATGCTATTATTCTTTGGTCATCTAGGAAGTCAACACACAAAATGCCTTGAGCATCCCAAAACACTGTTGCCATGACCTTTGCCTTCAGTGTCCACTTGTGATTTGACTGGACCACATTCACCTCTTAGTAGCCATTGCTCTGATTGTGCTTTGTCTTCAGGGTAGTACTGGTAAGCCATGTTCCATCTCCTGTTACATTTCATCAAAGAAATGCTTCCCGATCTTGATACCACTTGTTTAAAATTCCCACTAAAAGCTCTGCTGTTGTCTGCAGCTGATCTGAGCACAACAGTTTTGGTACCCATCAAGTGGAAAATTTGCTTCATTTTAATTTTTAAGTCAGAACTGTGTAAGCTGAACCAACTGAGATATCTATGGTGTAGGCTAACGTTTCTGTTATTAATCATCAGTCCTCTTAAATTAGAGCATGAACAAGATTAATCATTTTCTCAAAAATTGATGTGGAGGAAACAATCAGGTCTGCCACTATGGGCTTTATCTTCAACATCATCTCATCCCTCCTTAAAATGAGTTATCCGTTTGTAAACTGATTATTCTTTGGGGCACTGGCTCTGTAAACTTTTCATGAAGTATTTATGATTTCACCATTCTTCCACCCAAGCTTCACCATACATTTGATCTTTGTCTTTGCTTCAATTTTAGCAGAACTCATTTTGTTCTAATTGGGGCTCTTTTCAAGCTGAAGTTTTATCCTTCTCAGTGGCTCCAAGTATATCCTGTTACAACAAGTTAGTATAAACTTATTTTGGTGCAAAAAAAATTTGAAATTCATGCACAGTTTTTTCATAATATTCATTTTCCATGAACTTTTTAAAGAGCACCTCATATGGCTGACTGTAACCTGCAAGAATTAATTATGAAAGAAGGGAAGGGGAATTTGCACTTGGGAGGTACTAAGGACAAAATTCTCCTTATTTGCAATTTTGGCAAGGATTGATGCTGACTTGGGGGTTTATCGAATTTTTGCCCAAAGTTTGAGATCTTAAACCCCATCCTTCTATTGTCAATTATTTGAGTTTCAGTGAGAAAGATTGCAATTTACCAACTAAGCATATTATCAAATCTTTATAGACACTGTAGTTTGATATATGTATATTTAAACTAAATGTTCAGTAAAGTTTCCAAAGTTATATCCATGATGCAAACTCAATTGTTCCCAACTCAATTATCCTTTTGATAAGCTCAGAAAGAAGAAACCAAGCCTCCTCCAATGGTCTTGATTACCACTAACGCAAACCAAACCCTCCAAGCTATCGAGGCACTGAAATATTTATTGAATGAATAAGTGAAAGAACAAAGAAATAAAAGAATATACAGAGTGGAAGCAACTTGGTAAGCAAACAATCTGATGACAGTAAAATTATTCTCCATGGGTGACTTGTTCCACAGCTGCAGGCTTTACCCGGAGACACAGGTTCTTCCAGAGCCCTTCACATTATAAGACATACTGTGACATCAGGCACAGGAGAGGGGATGACAATTGTGTTAAAAAATGCCACTTCCCAGTCTACTTCCACCAATGGCATGAGTGTACCCATAGCATGGCTGTCCTGCTGTTTCTCAGCCTTCATGTTCATCATATTTAGAAGATCTGAGACTGAAGAAGAATGATTATGTGATGATGTAAGACATTATCTGAAAAGCACTTGTGTTTTACTGTGCTCGCTTTTACTGGCTTGTGGAAAGTGATGGGACTGTGTTATGTGGTACTCGATGGTAAAACCTCTCATTTCCCAAAATATACATGTGTGAATTTCAATCAGAGAAGTTCCAGCTGCAAGAGTGGTAACCACTCCATATGATTTACTCTTGGATTTATCATGCAAAGAATCAGAGGTTACACTCTTTATATAATACAAAGCAGTTTTGTCAGCTAAAGTTTGTTCTACACAGGCAGAGTGAAGAGGAAATTTGATAGAATCATGGCCAGAATATTCAAGCAAAACAATTACTCTTGTCTGACTTATTGAGGATAAGGGATTTCTCCCCTTAAATAATGGTTTTATAAGAGCTCTTTAAATAGCCCTGTCAGTATATCCAAGTAAGACTTTATTTTAAAATAGAGATCACAGGTTTAAGGGAAGGTTAATTTTGAAATTACTAAGAAAATACATAGTTAATTTAAAACAATGAAATAAAATGTTGAAATGTGCTTATAAGGCATAAAAAAACACTAACTGAAGATACAGAGTTTTGGTGCCAAGCAACATAGAATTCTTTTTGGTTCTAATTTACCTGAAATATCTTCTTGCTATCACTTAAAAGATTTTTGTATAGTCAAAATCAATCTCTCACACTCCCTTGGAACATTTTGTTGATTTTTGACATCCCACATATGCAAAATCATTTACTCAAAGTGACTAGAGAAGTGGAAAAATTAGAGTTTCATGGTTTACGAATTGGAATTTATACAGATTTTACAGCTTTGCTTTTAAAGAAAGGAAAATGTTTTCTGCAGTTAAGAAATCACTCCAACAGATGGGTCTATCTCCTCTATTTTTATTTCTAGTTGGCTTATGGGTGAATTACCCTGGCCATAGTTATAAATTTGAAATTATAGGAACTGCTGAGGGGTGATTTTTTTTTTTCTGGCTGTAAAATACAATAAGGACACAGCTGCAGCATCTGGAAAGTAAGGGAAGCTAAAACCATAAAAATAATACTGTTTCCTCATCCTTGTTTTGGATACAAGCTCTAAAACGAGAGTCAGTTTATCTGGTTTCCCATGATTTATAATGATTAATCTAAGGCCACATTCCCAGGAGAGTAATTAGCCAGTCAGTTACTTAGTGTGAATCCAGCATTGCTGATTAAGTATAAGTTTACAATTAGAAGTGGCCAAACATTCAATAAAACATAGTACAGGGTATCTTTTTTTTATTGGTTGGCGGGAGTGGAAGAAGCCAGAAATATGAGAAATAACCAGTCTAACTCCACTGAAAAAAGATCTTGCTTGGGACAATCATGAATCACATATTGACTATAAGTCAGCAATGAAATTCTATCTACTTCTCTTTCTGTATATGTGTTTGTTAGGTTACCTTTTTGCATGTGTTCTGCCTGCTACATGCTCCACCTGTAACTATGTACTTTGTATATTATCTTTAGCAGGTTTTTAGTTGCGAGCTGACTACTCTCTGAAATGCAATTGCCTCCAATATATTGGTGTCAGGAACAGGGCTCTCACCAGCCAGTTTCAAAAAATATTAATCCCATGCTAAAATCCTTTAAAAACTAACTCCCCAGAAGCCACAGGGTCAAACTGGAGTTTTCTGGCATTATATTCAAGGCTCTTTTTCTTGGCCTAAATTTTTCTTGCCCTTCCGTGTTGATCTTTGTCCCCTTTTTATGCTTTATGTTTCAGAAATACTGAGAGACATGGTAATAGTAGAAATAGTTGTAGTGACCATTTATTGAGCATCAATTACATGAGGAGATAAAATACTAAATATTTTATCTCATTTAAATGTGTCATAAATATTCTCATAAAAATACCAGAAGACAGATATTATTATTCCCATTTTACAGCTAGAGAAAGTAAGGCTCCCAAACAGCAGGTAACTTGCTCAAGAATACATAGTTAATAAGTAGCAGAGGTAAGATTCTTCTCTTACCTCTTCGTTATACATGAAATATGCCACACTATTCCATTGCTCTAGGCCTTGTCACATTTTCTTGCATCTTAACTATAATACCTTTTACTACCTTGTTCACTTTGTTCACTTTAGAAACTCTACTGATTTTTTAGGACTTTCTCTATAAGTCTTCTCTGACCTGCCTCCCTGGGAAAGGTGATCAGACTTCTTCCAGTCTGCTGTGGCTCTATCCCGGATTACACACACACACACACACACACACACACACACACACACACACACCCATTATTCTACTCATCATAGTGCCTTATAATAGTATTTATAAATGTAAATAGATCTCCTTACTAAGTTGTGATAACTCTTCACTAATCTTGCAACAACAAAAAGCACTCAAAAAATGTTCACCTAATGAACTGATAAATTAACTTATTTAAGAGCAGTAGAGGCATAGCCTTGATAATGAGTCATAGGCCATCAAAAGAGAGTTTCCTCAACACATATGAGTATTAAAGCAGACTTGGAGACACACTCATGTGTGATTTCTCTTATCTCCTGTCTTCTTTCTTAGCCAGTTGCTATCAAATTGAATCACAATTTTTTTTATCAGCCCTTACTCCTTGCTGTGATCTTATTCTTTTATTTAAAATTCCTTTCTGACATTAGATACCTGAAAAAGATTCAACTGTTAGCTCTGCCCTCATTTTCCCAGTATGAGACTCAGGTGATCTCTCTGCTTTCATTCCAAGAACCTAACTTTAGTTTCTATCAGTGAACAAATGTTGGTTGTTTACCTAATATGTGCTAGAGATTGCTCCGATTTAAAAAAAAAAAAAAGAAGAAGGATAAGGTCTTTGGTTTTATGTAGCATACATTACAGTAGTATAAGCAGGAAAACATGTAAACAAACAAAAAAAGATAATTTTAGGTACAATTTCCTATTCTTATGCAATAGCATATACCCTTCTCCAGCATGAGCTATGGCTGTGCTTAGGAAATACAAAGCAATTTAAATGTTAGCTTAATCTACACAGCGATATCTACACTGATGTTTAATTTTACACCATTATTGGTTTTCTACGGGAAAAAAAGACAAGGAACCAACAAATGGGGCAAATAGAAAACAAATAGTAAGATGACTCTAAAACAAATAGTAAGATTTAAACCTTACCATATCAATAATCATATTAAATGTAAGAAGTATAAGCTCCCCCAAGTAAAAGGCAGAGATTATCAGATTGGATAAAAAACAAGAACCAGCTCTATGCTGCCTACCAGAAATGTACTTTAAATATTAAGAAACAAATAGGTTTAAAGTAAAATAGTAAAAAATAAAAATCATGCTAATTATAATCAAAAGAAAGGTGGAGTTACTATATTAAGATTAGTCAAAGTATATTTCACAGAAAAGAGTTTTAGCAGAGATAAAGAAGGTCGTTTTATAATAATAAAGCAGTCAGTGCAATCAGAGGATACAATAATCCTAAACATTTATGTATCTAATAACAGAAATTCAAAATATATGTAGAAAAACTTATAGAAGTACAAGGAGAAATAGACATATTCATAAGTATAGTCAGAGATTTCAATAACCCTCCATCAATAATTGATTAAACAAGGAAACATACAATTATATTATCAACCTACTGACCTAATTGACATATTTAGAATACACCATCCAAAAGCAATAAAATACATATCCTTTTCAGGTACACATGAAAATGTTACCAAGATAGATCATATGCAGGGCATTAAAATAAGTAGTAAATTCAAAAGAAACTAAGCCATGCAAAATATTAACATGCTCCCTGGCTAAAATGAGATAAAATTAATGATCAATAACATAAATATCTCCAGAGTATTTCAATTGTTTGGAAACCAAATAACATACTTATAAATAACCAATCAGTCAAAGGGAATTTGAAAGGGAAAATTGAAAGTATTCTTTAGGCTGGGTGTGGTGGCTCATGCCTGGAATCCTAGCACTTTGGGATGCCAAGGCAGGAGGATCACCTGAGGACAGAAGCTTGAGATTAGCCTGGGCAACATAGTGAAACTCCTTCTCCACAAATTATTTTTATTATTAGCCTGGCATGGTGGCATGTGCCTATAGTTCCAGCTTTTTGGGAGGCTGAGGCTGGAAGACTGCTTGAGCCCAGGAGGTTGAGGCTGCCATGAGCTATGATCACGACATTGCACTCCAGTCTGAGCAACAGAGTGAGACCCTGTCTAAAAAAATTTATTTTTAAAACAGTAGATAAGAAAACACATATCATCATATCAAAATGTGTAAGTTGCAACAAAAATAAATACACTTAGCACTAAAAATATATATTATAAATGTAGAAATATCTCAAATCAATGACTTCAACTTCCACCTTCAGAAAGTGGGGAAATAAATTTAAAATGAAGCCCAAAGTAGAAGAAGAATGGAAGTAATAAAAATCAGAGTGGAAGTCAATGAGTTAGAGAACAGGAAATAAAAACAGAATCTGGTTTTTTGAGATATCAATAAAATGACTAAATCTCTAGCCAAATTGATTGGGAGAAAAAGTAAGGAGACTTAAATTGCCATTGTTGAGAATAAGAGACATGAATGATTCCACAAATGTTGAAAGGAAAATAAGGAAATATTATGAATTCACAACTTAGATGAAATGGACAAACTATTTGAAAGACACTGGAGGCCAAAGCTTAGGGACAAATAGATCATTTACATATCTCTATGCCTTTTAAATGAATTAAATTTGTAGATAAAAACTTTCCACAAAGAAAATTCCAAGCCCAGTGGTTTCACCAGTGAATTCTACCATTCATTTAAATAAGAAACAGTACCAAATGTACACCATCCCTTCCAGAAAATTAGGAAGGAGGAAATAATTTCCAACTCTTTCTATGAGGCTAGCATTACTCTGATACCAAAGCCTGACTGAGATGTATTTAAAAAAGTAAACTACAGACGAAAATCCCTCATAAACATACATGCAAAAAAGTAAAAAAAAAAAAAAAAACTTAGCAAAAAGAATCCAATCATCCAATAATATATTAACAATTACAACAATCACAACCACATAACCATATAATTAACTTTTAAAAATCAATGCACTGCATCATATTAACAAAATACAGTCAAGTCATATAATTAATATAAATAATTATCTCAGTAGACTCAGAAAAAGCATTTACCTAATCCAATATTTATTCCTGATTAAAAAAAAATTCTCCCCAAGCTAGAAATGTAAGAGAATTTCTTCAACCTCATAAAAGCTGTCTAGGGAAAACCTACTCTTGACATCATACTTGATTATAAAAAACTGAATGCATCCCCCACTAACATCAGGAGTAAGATGAGGACATCCACTGTCACTACTTCTACTCAATAACGTACTGCAAGTTCAAACAAGTGCAACAAGACAAAATAAATAAATATGTTACCCAGATTGAACAGGTGGAAGTAAAAACGTCTTATGTGCAGATATCATGATCATCTATGGAGAAAATAAAATGAATCTCCAAAAATCCTACTAGAACTAGTGAGTTTAGCAACATTTCAGGATGCAAGATCAATCAATCTACAGAAATCAATTTATATTCTATATTCTAACAATAGACATTCAGAAATTGATATGTAAACAAAATGTAATTTATAAAACCATAAAAATATAATATACTTTGGGATAAATCTGATGACATATGTATAATACTTATACACTGAAAACTATGAAACTTTGCTGAGAGAACTTAAGACATGGATAAATGAAGAGATATCCCTCAGGCATAAGTCAGAAATCCCAATACTGTTAACAAGTCAGTTCTCCCCAAGAAAGATCTGTAGATTTAATACAATTCTAATCAAAGTCTAAGTGGGATTTTTGGTGTTGAAATTGATAAGATCATTCTAAATTTTATATGAAAATGAACAAGACCTAGAGTAGCCAAAACAACTTGGAAAAAGAACCACATTGGAAGACTAACATAACCTGATTTTAAGATTTATTGCAAACCTCAGTTAATAAGACAGTGTGGTATTGGTAAATAGATACACAATAAATCAATGAACAGAATACAGAGTGCACAAATAGAACAAAATCTAGAAGTGGAAAACTGATTTTTGACAGATGTATTAATCAGTTTTCATAATGCTGTAAAGAACTGCCTGAGACTGGGTAATTTAGAAAGGAAAGAGATTTAATTGACTCACAGTTCAGCATGGCTTTAGAGGCCTCAGGAAACTTACAATCATGGCAGAAGGTGAAGGGAAAGCAAGGCACCTTCTTCACAAGGTGGCAGGAAGGAAAAGTGTCCAGCAAAGGGAGAAGAGTCTCTTATAAAATCATCAGATCTCATGAGAACTCATTCACTATCAGGAGAATGGCATGGGGGAAATCACACCCATGATTCAGTTACCTCCACCTGGTCTCTCTCTTGACATATGGGGATTATGGGGATTACAATTCAAGACGAGATTTAGTTGGAGACACAAAACCTAAACATATCATCACAGAGGAGCAAAGGCAATTCAGCGGGAAGAGAACAGTCTGCAAGAAATGGTGCTGAAACAATTGCAGATCCATATGCACAAATGTAAACTTCGATCCACACTTCTTGCCATATAAAAATTGACCCCAAAATGGGCCAGGCATGGTGGCTCATGCCTGTAATCCCAGCACTTTGGGAAGCTAAGACAGGCAGATCACTTGAGGTCAGCAGTTTGAAACCAGCCTGGTCAATATGCCAATACCCTATCTCTACTAAAAATACAAAAACTAGCTGGGTGCAGTGGCGGGCACCATATATATATGATTTCACATAGATATATGTGTGTGTGTGTGCATCAGAACTTATCAAATTGTACAAGTTAAATATGTACATTGTCAATATTGTCAATTACACTTCAACAATGCTGTAAAAAAATTAAAGAAATAATTTCAAGATACCAGCATATTATTGAGGAGAGTATTATAACAGTTACTTTAAAACCTTTGCTATTTGTAACATACATAAAAGCAACTGTCTATTTCACCTTTTAAACAGATGATGCACATTGTTTATTTACTTTGAATTTACTCCAAGAGATAAATATGATGTTTTAACAAACTTAAAATAATCTATTATGTTTACTTTGGGAGACAAATACATTTTTAATTGTAGATTTAATTATTCTTAGTTACAGTATAAAAAATAGAGAAAAAATGTCTTCAGGACCTTTTATTGGGGATCTTTCTACTTGGAAAAGAAAGCAATCAACTGGCCTATATTTATGCGTATTATATTCTATTCCTAAACATAATACAAAGGTGACTGAGTGGCTGACTCATGAGCTCTGCCATCAGAAAAGATCCAGAATGTAACTGCTTCTCCCCACCTCCACAGATTCAACTCTAGTTAAGCCATCATCATCTGTCTCCTGGATTATTACAATAGCGTTCCACCTGTTCTCCCTCCTTCTGCCCCTGCCTCACCTATAGCCTATCTTAACACAGACCCCCAGAGTATTCCTTTGCTCAAGACTTGGAAGTGACTTCTTTATGAAGCCAAAGTTCTTACAGTGGCATTCGAGGCTTTCCCAAAGTACTGCTCCTCTCCTTGTTCCATCTACTCCCATCACACTGGTCTTACTCAAATATGTCTGCCACACTTCCATCTCCAGTCCTTTCACTTGCTCTGCCTGTAACATTTATGCCCCAGACACTTCTCAGCTTGGATTTACCCAAATGTCACCCACCTCCACTCCCTACCCCATCTTCTGTCTTGTTGTCCTACCTAACATGCAACATTATCTGGCATACCATGTATTTTACTTATTTGTATAATGTATTGCGCTTCGTGTATCTACACTTTTTGCAAAATGATTTGTAGCTCCTTCCATCAAGAGAGGGAGTCTTTCTTACCACTCCTTGAACATGGGCTGGCCAATGACTTGCTTTGGCCAAGAGAATGCAGAGGAAGCAACAGTGATTCAGTGTCAATGCTGAGGTCAAGAGGCATCATGCACCTCTGCTCTCTCTTTTGCTTCTCTTCTCTACCTTTGTTATAAGCTAAGTCCAGATCAGACCCAAACACGTAAGCATGTCCCAATGAGATAAGCCAAGCCCCGCCTGCCAACTGTTAGACAAATGAGTGGTTCTACTGGGCATGGTGGCTCACATCTATAATCCCAGCACTTTGGGAAGCTGAGGCAGGAGAATCACTTGAGGCCAGGAGTTTAAGACCAGCCTGGGCAACATAATGGGATCCCATCTCTACCAATAATAATAATAATAATAATTAGCTGGGTGTTGTGGTGCACATGTAGTCCCCACTGTTTAGGAGGCTGAGGTGGGAGGATCACTTGAGGCTAGAAGTTCAAGGCTGCAGTAAGCCATGATTGTGCCACTAAACCCCAGCCTGGGTGACAGGGTGAGACCCTAACCCTATTAAAAAATAATAATAGTAGTAGTTGTTTTAAGCTCTTAGGCTTTGGTGTGATTTGTCTTGCAGCATTACTGTGGCAACAGACAGATCTATTTTCTTTCTCCACCAGCTAGAATATAAACTCCATGGTGGCAGGAGTTTATCTGATTTGTTCCCTGTTGTATCCTCAGGGCCTAGAATGCTGCTTAATAAATCTTACTAAATTAATCAATGAATTTGAATCAGACGACTCTAATTTACAAATCAGTTGGTCATTTTGAGGTATATATATATATATATAACATTTTTAAATCATCAGGAATTTGAGAATTTAAGCATTAATATATTATAATTCCTATAATTGATAAACAGTTCATTAAGGATATAAAATATGCAGTAAATGAAGAAAATATTTTTAATTTACAATGTAATAGTCGATGCTATGACTGATGCTCAGGTGAGGATAAACCAACTGAAAGATAGATGAATGAGCTTTGATTATCTGTTCTCTCCGAACTGCTAGGCCTGGTATGTACTGTATTAATTATTTATTGCTGTGTAATGAGTGACTCCAAAACTTAGCAGCTGAAAGCAGTAACATTCATTATGTCATGCTTTCTGTAGGTCAGGAATCTAGGAATGTTAAGTAGGTGCTTCTGACTCAGGTTCTCTCATGAGGTTGCAATTAAGGTGTTGATCAAAGACAGGGTCATTTCAACACTCAACAGGGGAGAACCCACTTCCAAGATCACTCACGTAGTTGTTCTCAGGCCTAAAAAAATCCGCTTCCAAACTCAGTCACATGGGCCTCATGACATGGTAGCCAGCTGGCCTCCTTCACAAGAAAGAACTGGAGAGAGAACCCAAGACATAAGCTACAGTCTTTCTCTCTCTCCTTTTTTTTTTTTTTTTTTTTTTGAGACAGAGTCTCACTCTGTCACCCAGGCTGGAGTGCAGTGATGTGATCTCGGCTCACTGCAACCCCCACTTCCCGCGTTCAAGGGATTCTCCTGCCTCCTCCCAAGTAGCTGGGGTTACAGGCGTATGCCACCACGCCCAGCTAATTTTTGTGAATATATATATATATATATATATATATTTTTTTTTTTTTTTTAGTAGAGACAGGGTTTCACCATGTTGGCCAGGCTGATCTTGAACTGCTGACCTGGGATGATCCGCCCTCCTCGGCCTCCCAAAGTGCTGGGATTAAAGGCATGAGTCACCACCCCTGCCACCACAGTCTTTTTATAAACTAATCTCACAAGCAAAATCCCATCATGCTGTATCCTTTTCATTACGAGGGAATCAATAAGTCCAGCCCACATTCAGGAGGAAATGGTTACCCAAGAGCATAAATTAGTATTAGAAGGTAGGGATCATGAAGCTTTTAAAGGCTGCCTACATATGCACATAGAGCCCCTCAAATTCCATTTTTAGAAGGCAAGATTTAAATAATAATTTCCATGCTTAATTGTTTTTAATTAAAACTGCATCAGATGCCATTATTGCATTTAATAATATAAATCCCCAAAACAATTTTCAAACTTCTGTAGGTTGGAGAAATCTGGACACTAGGTTTACATGCACACCCAAAACTCTAGAGCAAGTATTTAATCCAGGGATGATTGGAGCAGGCAATGTGATTTAAAGCTACCAAGTAAAAACTCTTGCTAAAAAATTTTATCTCTTATAATAACTAAACTTTCTTACACATTCATTTTATTTAGTATGAAAGATCCATTTTCAAGAGTCATTTATTTCATCAATTAATTACCCTTAAGTATCTAGCAGTAGCCAAGTTTAAAGATACTAAAACCATCATCCCTGCCCTCAAGAGCTAAAATTTAGTTAAAATTAATACGAGTAATCCCAAGAGTGAGAGGGTCCCCCAAATGATTTTGGCGAAGCAGTTCTCTCTGCTTAAGAAAATCAGTGGCTAGAACATTTACTAAATATATATCTTAAATAATTGAAAAATAACTCCTCTACATCTCCATTCTTCCTGGAATCACACTGAATTGGATTATGAAAAGAGAAAAGAATTCCTCTAAAATAACATTTCTATTTCCATTGACTTTTTCA
Organism: Pan troglodytes; assembly: GCF_028858775.2. Classification (NCBI taxonomy): domain Eukaryota; kingdom Metazoa; phylum Chordata; class Mammalia; order Primates; family Hominidae; genus Pan; species Pan troglodytes. The sequence goes on from NC_072412.2 coordinate 33,871,099, forward strand.
GCAGGAGCAGCAGGCTGCCCTCACCACCTGGCTCACGAACAAACATGAGCTAACTCACGACTGTTCTACCATCACAATCTTCAGTTACACAGAATGCCAAAAAAGCCAGCAACATCACTTTGTTGCCTTTCTTTCTTCCTTCTTTCCTTTATTTCTAAGCAAGCAGAAAAAGAAAAAGAAATGTCTTTATCAAGGCTGGTCAGTAAAAAAACCAGAAGGTACACATTGCATTTCTTATTGTGTACATGTGAGTCTACTCACACATTGGCATATGAATTTATTGTTCTGATCAAATAAGCTAATTACGATGGAAACATCACGTGGGTATATGCCAATGACCTCTAAAACATACAGCCAGTTTAGAGTGCTGTGAAAAAAGATCCTGAAGCAACTGAGATTTCTGATCCCTAACTGCAAGTTCTGCATCAAAGGGACATCGAATCTGGGGCTGAAAGGCCAGGTATGCTAGCAGATGGAAAGGGGATGAGGCAAGAGAGATGGAAGTTAACAACTGCAAAAGTGATTTATTCACACGCACACATGCATATGCACACACACAAATGCACATACACAAAATGTCTTCTTGAAAATCAGAATAAGGAGAGAAGAACAATCATGTATATCTTTGGACATGAATGTCTCCAACAGGGATCCAGTGATTCCCTTTAAAGAACTACTCCACCTGTTTGCTTTGTGTAGAATCATTAAAATACTGACTAATACAGAAGACACTGAAAATTAGACTTGTTTTCACACAACTTTCCAATATAAGATTTACATAAGCCCAACTAAGTACTTATTCCATGATATAATAACACAAGTACATCCTCTTTCATTGACTCCTACATTACATAGACTCACTAGTATTTGCATTTTAATTAGAATAGTATCTGTAAAATTTTCTCCTTACCATTTTAAAGAGTTTATCTTACATTTCCAGACAAAAACTGAATCCACTTTTTGAGAGAAAGTAAAATAAAAAAATAAACTCATTATTTGTGGAATTGAAGCAGAATTAAAACAACGTTACATCAATTATCTGACCAGGATACTAACTTTCATTTGCTACTTCGCACATGTAGTGTGTCTGTTTTCTAAAATGTCAAATAAAAAAATAATCAAGTACTGAAAGAGCCTATCTCACTGGAGTTTGTGAAAAATCATGGAATTTAAGTTCGAAGGAATGTAATTAGCTTGCTTGGAATTTGGCTAGTTCAGCTGAGTTAACACCATCGTTCTTTCAAAAATATGCCACGAGACCCATAAGCTTAGGGAATACAATAGCTACTCATGACCTCAAGGACAAATTGTTTCAAGAAAGGGTCTCTTCAAGTCAGATGCAATCCCTTGTCTAATGCACATTACCAGTCATCAGTTATAGGCCAGTGGAAAGAATAGTTTTCATCTCATTTACCAAAAACTCCTGCTGCAATAAATCAGCAAAAATGTACTGAGTGCATTGTGTGAAGAAAGCCTAATCTATTGTGCAATGGGGTTTGCTCATATGGGGTTGCTGAAGTAAACTCAGCATTACTGCAAATCCTGCTGAAAATCCCTTACTCTAAGCTACACGTGCAGAAACTCTGTAACCCTTAATATTTCACCCAATCAGAATTTCTAAACTGTTCCTTTCTTTCCAATCATTTTGTCCTACAAATTAATGCTTTTTGTTAACCTATATATTACAGCATTTAAAAACTATTAAATTTTCTGTAGTTAACCTTGGCTGGATTATTAAAAGCATTCCTATGACTCTGAATGCTGTCTTTGGGCCTCAAGCTTGGATCTTTTTATGCACTTGTAAGTTTAAGGCTGAAGTGAGTACAGGGCTCAACTCTGCATTTGAAAAGCCTGTCTATGACTCTATAACCAGGAGTTTTTAATCTGCGGTTTTCCAGGTATCCATTAACCCTTGACATTTTAAACAAAACTTGACTGGGCTCATGTACATTTTCTACAAAAAGAGCTATCATGTAATCAAAAACTTGATTTTTATCCTAGGTTACTGGCATGGAGCTTCTATCCCTGGAATTTCCCAAGTGATAGTAGTATATTTGTTATTTGTGAGTCCCTTGGATCACGTCTCAGTTTATAATAATGAGAGGACTCAGGATGAGGGCTGGCCACCAGAGAGACAAAGCACATGACTGCAGGGTTGAGGCTTGGGCCAGCCTAACCTCTGTGGAGGAACAGAGGGATACAGATGAGTTCAAACACATGACCAATGAGTCAATCAATCATGCTTATGTAATGAAACCCCCCAAATAATACAGGACACCAAGACGTAGGTGAGTTTCCTGGTTGGTAAACACACTGATACATCGATTGGTGGGGAGAGGGAGCAAGGGGGTGACATTCCCTGACTCCATGAGGAAAGGACAATGTAAACTCTGTGAAACTCTCCCAGATCCCATGGTAAATGTCTCTTCTTTTGACTGGCTCTCAACTGTAAATTTTATAATAAAACTGTAATTGTTAGTGCTTTCCTGAATTCTATGAGTTATCCCAGTGAATGATCAAACCTGACTGGGTTGTGGGAATCTCCAAATTTTTAAACAGTTGGTCAGAAGTGCAGGTAGCCTGGGGACGTGCAGCCTGCAACTGGCATCTAAAGTGAGGACACTCTTGTGTGGGTGGGGCTCTTACCTGTGGAGTTGGATGCCAAGCCTAGGTAGTTAGCATCAGAATTGCACTGTAGCACACTCAAGGTCCATACCTGTTGTCAGATCTTCAAAGAACTTTTTGACCCAAATACTTACAGCAACTGTTCTATAGAGTCCTAAGCAAAGAATTTTTCAAATGAAACAAAAGTTCTTAAAAAGAGAACCAAGAAAGCCACATTAGCAATAAAGAACAGTCAGGTGGCTTCTGTTAACTTGAAAAAAAAAAAAAAAAAGATGGCTGTGTAAATTATCAGACACTTTAGATGCTTAAAAGGCAGAATAAGTCTTAAATCCTCTCATACTCTAAACTTAATACAACCACAAACAAGGAGGTACAGAGACAGAAAAAAAACCTCAGTACCTAACTCCTGATCTTCTCTACCCAACACATTCTTCCCACCCCTGTTCTCTCCACCCTACTCTATCGCTTGCTCTTTCACAGTCTTCCCCATCAAATGGTAACACCATTCTCCAGTTGTTCAGGCCATCAGCCTTGGAGTTCTCTTAGATTCCTCTACAATTCCTCTATTTTTCTCATACTCCCTAAAATATCAACAAATCCTTCAAAATGTGTTCCAAAAAAGGTGACGTTACTTTTGATGGCAGTGGTTCTAAAATTGTGGTCCATGAACCCCTGGGAGTCTCCAAGATCTTTTCCTGGGGTCCACAAAGTGTTCATTAAAGAGAGTCCAGCAAAGCGAAGCTGTGACTTCAAGAAAAAAAAAAAACTTCATAATACTGAAATATTATTTGACTTTTTCACCACGTTGACATTTGCAGTAATGGCACAAAGACAATGATAGATGAAGCTGTTGGGGTTTTAGCATATATCAAGGTAATGAATGGCACCTTGTTGCAATGGAACTGTCTTGGTCCATTTTGTGCTGCTGTAACAAAATACCTGAGACTGGGTAATTTATAAAGGACAGAAATTTATTTTCTCACAACTCTGGAGACTGGGAAGTTTAAAATCAAGGTACTGATCCGTTTGCTTGTCTGGCGAGGGCTACTTTCTGCTTCTAAGATGGTACCTTATTGCTGCATCATCAGGCGGCGGGTGATGTGGTGTCCTCACATGGGAGAAAGAAGAAGGGCAAGCCAGCCAAATGCTATATGCAGCCTCTTTTATAAAAGTCTTAATCCCATTCACAAGGGAGGTGATTTTATGACCTAATCACCTCTTACAGGACATACCTCTTAATACTATCACATTAGCAGCATCTGAATTTTGGAGAGTACACATTCAAACATAGGATGCACCAAACTGTACTTGTGATCTTGTAATCCTCAGTGCCACACACTGAGGGATGGAGACAGGAGAAGAAAAAGATGCCAGTTTCACTTAAGAATGTCCCTAATAAAACAGTACTGATTTTTTACTTTATTAAATATCAACCTTTTGGAGAGACTCTTGATTCACACTAACCTATGCTCTGTGACTCCTTAGGACAATCCCTAGAGCAGTGCTGTTCAAGCTTTCTGCAAAGAGAAATGATCCATCTCTGTACTGTCCAATATGACAACTACTAGCCAAGTGTGTCTATTTAGCTCTTGAAATTCACTAGCTACCACAACTGAATTTATTTTATTTCATCTTAAATTATTAAATTTGTTTATTTTGTTTAAATAATTCAAATAGCCACATTTGTCTAGTGGCTACCCTGTCAGGCAATGTAACCTTAGAATTCTAGATCAGCCCCACTCTTCAGATCCTTGAGAATGTCTAGTCCAGGACCACTGAGGTCTTTCTCCACCTCCCTCAACTCACCTCAGACATTAACTCAAAACGTTTTACAATGCAAAGGCCATCTGCCTTTTAACAGTGGACTTCGAAGCACCATTACTGATTCAAGGACAAGGGGAACAAGGAGCCCCCTACACAAAAAACAAAAAAAAAGTCCTCTATTTCCAAACACTTGTAAAGCCAGAGTTGTAATTAGGAATAAAAACTTTTAACTTCCTCCATGTCCATGACTTTATTTTTCTTTCAATTTATATTTGCATGAACTGATTGACCATTATCTACACCAGGAAAGGCATCTGGTTTATTACCTCTAAGTCACTCTGCCTTTTGTTAAAGCAACTGACCCTTTCTCTCTAATATTGATGTTTTGATGGATAAATTATTACCACTTTTCCAAAGTTAAAGAGAATTGATCCAAACATTTTAAATGTAAAAATCCATATGTATGGCCATTGGACTGGAGAGATGAAGTGTCTATACAATTAAAAATGAATTTACCAGAGGTCATCTAAAGTTGCATTCAGATATTCAGACTAAATTCAGGGACATATCCTTGCAAGTAATTTAAACCATACCATAAAGTTGTAGCTTATAGTTATAGATGTACATATACATCCATATAAGTGGAGGAAACTAAACAAAGAATCCTAAAAATTTTGTATAATAAATGATATAAATATAAAGAAAAATCATGAGATGAGGAGGCCTGGATGTCTTTAAAAAAGAAAAACAATCCCCACAAACATACAGAAGCTGGGTATGCTAATGAAATAGAGATGATGTAGTAAAATAGCATATTATCTTCACCCACTGATTACTGAATTAACCAATATTTAAGATAATCCAAAATAGTGGGGGATCGGTTATCTAGTCAGCACTGTATCCCACTACTTCCCTGGAGGTTCACTGCTACTGTAGCTACCACCACTGCCATACCCACTGGGAGCTCTCTTCTGACCCCAAAGGCCTGTTACTTGTCTTCCCTGAAACTACAACTTCTGAGTCAACTTATTAATCTGCATGTTCTCTGGAAGCAAAAGTCAGAAACAAGGGAGCATATTAGGAAGGAATATAAGGGCAGGAAACATTGTTAGTTGGGCTGAGGCCCTCTAGGGTCTTACAAGCTAGCAGGAGACTCTCCTTAAAGGAATGTCTTTGAAATGTCTTTGCAGCAAAAAGTCCTTGTGCATAGCAACCAGATGTGTGCTTCTATTTCTCTATCGCCGATCCACTGGCTTCATGAGCTTCTACTGAGCTCTTTTATGAAAAAACAGCTTCACCTGCACCAACGTCTTTTGCGTCTCACAATAACCCCAGGTGGTAGTAATGCTACTCCCATTTTACAGAAGCATATGGAGTCTAAGAAACATGCCTGAAGCCCCCAAGCTGGTAAATGGTGGAGTCGGTTCACAGAGCAACCGACTCCAAGGTGACCTGGAAACTTCTATCCTCCTCCACGCGGATGATCTCACCACACAGAGAGTACACATGAAGGTCATTAGGAGTCATCTAAATATCGTGCTTCATTGCCTCCTACCTCACAGTCTCCCTGAGTGCAGAGAAGAACAGCTGGGTTAATTCCTAGGCAGCAACACCCAGGAGAGCTTTCAACATAAGTCTAATTTTATATGAAAATGCTACAAGATCACTTACAATGGAGACATCCCCCAAAGGAATCCATCTTAAAGGGAACACACCAGCAAATTATATTCATACTTAAGGAAAGAGGCCTTGAACAGACACACCCTAAAATATGCCATTGCATTTCTTTGGAATGTGTTCAGGAGGTGAAAATAACCGAAGAAATTGGCCAGCTTTCCTTATCACACAATATTCCTAACCATCTGCTGCATGCATTTATGAAGACAGGGCTCGGTGCTTAAAATTCTCATCAAAGAAAATGTGAATAACCAGTTTACAACCTGTGAGAAAAAGGGAAAGGATGCCTCCTTCCCATTGCCACAAGTTCAGAATCACAGCTAACATGTGTAGTTGTGGGTGGCTGTGCTTGTTTCTTAAAAGAAGATAATTGCACACACCACCAAATAACAAAACAAAAGGGGAAAATGTGTGTGGGAGGTGGGAGTGAGATGTTAGAATAATTTAATTACTGTCAGGTGGTTTTCAAGCTGTACTGGGGAAAAAAAGCTTTGAACATGATCTATTACACAGAAAACAAATTGAGCTTCTATTTCAGCTCATTTTTATCAAATGATCTTAAAAGTTTTAAGAATTGGACAAACTTTAGGTTGACACAGAAATCAGTTCCTATTTGCTCCAAACACAAAGCTCGTGACTTCAAAGTCTCAAGTTCAATTCAGGCTTTCAAGGGCAATAACTTTCACTCAGTTCCATGACTCCTAGCTGCATATTACACACCGGATCACTAGCTATTCTCTAGGCTATCACAACTACCACACTATCATAACTCACTAATAACATGTGGCCCAGAGTTCCAGTAGAGACTCTGAAAATTCGTTATGTATTTGTGTGAGGCGACAAGCTTTTGGAAGGAGGGAAGCCCATCTTACAGGGGTAATAAGGAAAGTCTAAGTGGTCACTACAACAGGAAAGAGAGGCTTTTTAAAAAGAGGGAGATGGGGAAAATGATGTGTCTCCTTACAGCATAACTAGGACCTGTAGGCTGTGCCCCACTTTAGTGGCTTTGGGCTTGGAGGATGGTGCTGAAATATACCACAGGTAAATCAAGTGGCAGGCTTAGTCTGAGCCCTGCGCTGAAGAGAGGCAACAGATAACGTGGTACCCAAGGTACCTCATGAGGTCCCCCAGCTATGAGAGTGCAGAGGCCAGAACACTGGGAGGAGAGATCCTGTGTGCTGGAGAAACACATAGCTATGAGCCTCTGCAATGAGAGTAGTCCATGCTCTGGTGGTAGCTGGGCCAATATCAGTTTTACCTGACAGTTCCATGCCAATGATGAAAGTTGCAATGACAACAATGCAGTGGAGAACTCAGGAATTTATAGCCTAGAATAACAAGGACCTGCTCTAGAAAGCAGTGATGTGTATTGGTAACTTGGGCTGTTCAGGACAGGCTTCAGCCAAAGAAACATAGTAGGTCAGTTCAAATCATCTTTGGAATGACTGCCACACAGGCTAGCTGAAAGAGTCCTCAATCTGGGAATAATGGCTTGATGGACCACCCAATTCTCCCCATGGCCTCTGTATTAGTCCGTTTTCATGCTGTTGATAAAGACATACCCAAGATTAGATAATTTATAAAGAAAAAGAGGTTTAATGGACTCACAGTTCCAGGTGGCTGGGGAGGCCTCACAATCATGATAGAAGACAAAAGTCACGTTGTACATGATGGCAGGCAAAGAGAGAGTGAGAACCAAGAAAAAGGAGTTTCCCCTTATGAAACCATCAGATCTCATGAGACTTACTCTTTACCACTAGAACAGTATAGGGGAAAACACCCCCATGATGAAATTATCTCCCACTGGGTCCCTCCCACAACACATGGGAATTATGGGAGCTACAATTTAAGATGAGATTTGGGTGCGGACACAGCCAAACCATATCAGCCTCTCCACCACCCTCTCCACAATCTCACTCCCCAGCTTTGCCTCTGAACTTGGAACCATTTGAAGATTAAATATGTAAGTACTATGTGAAATGTAATAAATACACTACTATTGTTAGCTATCAACATGGTCACAAATATTGATGTTAACTATGAAAGTGTTGAAGTGATATCACATAACCAGTTAGAATACTAAGGTCTGTGAGCATCTCAAAATGAATAGAAGATTACAACTGTCATCTTCACACAGTACAGAGATAATTATATGTTAATAAAAGACAATAACTATAATACCATTACAGTTACTAAAAACCAAATAGCACTGTTTGTGAAGCATTGGATTAAAGCTATTAGATCATTGGCTTCATCTCTGCTTTTTATTTTTTTCTTTTTGTTTTTGTTTTTAATTTTTATTTTTTTAATTTTATTTTTCCATAAGTTATTGAGGTATAGGTGGTATTTGGTTACGTGAGTAAGTTCTTCAGAGGTGATCTGTGAGCTTTTAGTGCACCCATCACCCGAGCAGTATACACTACACCATGTTTGTAGTCTTTTATCCCTCGCCCCCGCTCCTACTCTTCCCCTCAAGTCCCCAAAGTCCATTGTATAATTCTTATGCCTTTGCATCCTCATAGCTCAGCTCCCACATATTAGTGAGAACATAAAATGTTTGGTTTTCCATTTTTGAGTTACTTCACTTAGAATAATAGTCTCCAATCTCATCCAGGTAAATGCAAATGCTGTTAATTCATTTCTTTTTATGACTGAGTAGAATTCCATAATATATATGTGTGTATATATATAATATATATGTTATATATATTATATAGATATTAATTATATATGTGTATATATATTATATATGTTATATATGTGTATATGTATTATATATAATATATGTGTATATATATTATATATATACACATATATTATATGTATATAATATACACATATATTATATGTATATAATATACACATATATTATATGTATATAATATACACATATATTATATGTATATAATATACACATATATTATATGTATATAATATACACATATATTATATGTATATAATATATACATATATTATATGTATATAATATATACATATATTATATGTATATAATATATACATATATTATATGTATATAATATATACATATATATTATATATAATTATATAATATATATATTATATATGTTATATATGTGTATATTATATATGTGTATATAATATATATACACATATATAATATACACATATATAACATATATAATATATATACATATATTATATATTATATATACATATATATACACATATATATACATATATACATACATATATATATACACATATATATATATACACATATTATATATATACACACCACAGTTTCTTTATCCACTGGTTGATTGTGGACATTTGGGTTGGTTCCATGATTTTGCAATTGTGAATTGTGCTGCTATAAACATATGTGTGACAGTATCTTTTTCAAATAATGACTTCTTTTCCTCTGGGTAGATAGTAGTGGGCTTGCTGCATCAAATGGTAGTACTACTCTCAGTTCTTTAAGGGATCTCCACACTGTTTTCTATAGCAGCTGTACTAGTTTACATTCCCACCAGCATTGTAGAAGTGTTCCCTCATCACTGCATCCATGCCAACATCTACTGTTTTTGATGTTTTGATTATGGCCATCCTGCAGGAGTGAGGTGATATCACACTGTGGTTTTGATTTGCATTTCCCTGATCATTAGTGATGTTGAGCATTTTTTCATTTGTTTGTTGGCCATTTGTACATCTTCTTTTGAGAATTGTCTATTCATGTCCTTAGCCCACTTTTTGATGGGATTGTTTGTTTTTTTTCTTACTGATTTGTTGAGTTTGTTGTAGATTCTGGATATTAGTCCTTTGTCAGATGTATAGATTGTGAAGATTTTCTCCCACTCTGTGGGTTGTCGGTTTACTCTGCTGACTGTTCCTTTTGCCATGCAAAAGATCTTCAGTTTAATTAGGTCCCAGCTATTTATTTTTGGTTTTATTGCATTTGCATTTGGGTTCTTGGTCATGAAATCCTTGCCTAAGCCAATGTCTAGAAAGGTTTTTCCAGTGTTATCTTCTAGAATTTTTATAGTTTCGGGTCTTAGGATTAAGTCCTTAATCCATCTTGAGTTGATTTTTGGGTAAGGTGAGAGATGAGGATCCAGTTTCATTCTCCTACATGTGGCTAGCCAATTCTCTTGTCCTTTTGCCCCTTTATGTTTTTGTTTGCTTTGTCGAAGGTCAGTTGGCTGTAAGGATTTGGGTTTATTTCTGGGTTCTCTATTCTGTTCCATTGGTCTACATGCCTATTTTTATACCAGTATCATGCTGTTTTGGTGACTATGGCCTTACAGTATAGTTTGAAATCAGGTGGTGTGATGCCTCCAGATACGTTCTTTTTGCTTAGTCTTACTTTTGCTATGCGGCCTCTTTTTTGGTTCCATATGAATTTTAGAATTGCTTTTTCTAACTCTGTGAAGAATGATGGTGTTATTTTGATGGAGATTGTATTGAATTTGTAGATTGCTTTTGGCAGTATGGTCATTTTCACAATATTGATTCTACCCATCCATGAGCATGAGATGTGTTTCCATTTGTTTGTGTTTATTATTTCTTTCAGCAGTGTTTTGTAGTTTTCCTTGTAGAAGTCTTTTGACTCCTTTGTTAGGTATATTCCTAAGCATTTTTTTTTTTTGCAGCTATTGTAAAAGGTGTTGAATTTTTTATTTGATTCCCCACTTGGTCACTGTTGGTGTATAGAAGAGCTGCTAATTTGTGTACATTAATCTTGTATATGGACACTTATTCTTTTATCAGTTCTAGGAGCTTTCTGGAGGAGTCCTTAAGGTTTTGGCTTCCTCTTTACAGATTTGGATGCCCTTTATTTATTTCTCTTGTCTGATTGCTCTGGCTAGGACTTCCAGTATTATGTTGAAGAGGAGTAGTGAGAGTGGGTATCCTACTCTTGTTCTCATTCTCAAATGGAATTCTTTCAACTCTTCCCCATTCAGTATTATGTTGGCTGTGGGTTTGTCATAGATGGCTTTTATTACATTAAGGTATGTCCTTTGTATGCCAATTTTGCTGAGGGTTTTAATCATAAAGAGATGCTGGATTTTGTCAAATGCTTTTTCTGCATCTATTGAGATGATCATATGATTTTTGTTTTTAATTCTGTTCATGTGGTGTTTCACATCTATTGACTTGCATATGTTAAACCATTACCTGCATCCCTGGTATGAAACCCACTTGATCATGGTGGATTATCTTTTTGATATGTTGTTGGATTTGGTTAGCTAGTATTTTGTTAAGGATTTTAGCATCTATATTCATCATGATATCGGTCTGTAGTTTTCTTTTTTGGTAGTGTGCTTTCCTGGTTTTGGTATTAGCGTGATGCTGTCTTCATAGAATGAGTTATGGAGGTTTCTTCTTTCTCTATCTTGTGGAATAGTGTCAAAAGGATTGGCATCAATTCTTTGAATGTCTGGTAGAATTCTGCTGTGAATCCGTCTGGTCCTAGACTTTGTTTTGCTGGTAATTTTTTAATCTTGCTGCTTGTTATTGGTCTGTTCAGGGTCTCTAATTCTTCCTGATTTAAGCTAGGAGGGTCGTATTTTTCCAGAAATTTATCCATAACTTCTAGTTTTTCTAGTTTATGTGTGTAAAGGTGTTCATAGTAGCCTTGAATGATCTTTATGTCTCCTTTTGAGGTTATATCTCCTTTGAGGTTATTTGGATTTCCTCTCTTCTTTTCATGGTTAATCTTGCTAATGGTCTATCAATTTTGTTTATGTTTTCAAAGAACGAGCTTTTTCTTTCATTTATCTTTTGTAGTGTTTTTTGTTTCAATTTCATTTAGTTCTGCTCTGATCTTGGTTATTTCCTTTCTTCTGCTGGGTTTGGTTTGTTCTTGTTTCTCTAGTTCCTTGAGGTATGATCTTAGATTGTGTGTTTGTGCTCTTTCAGACTCTTTGATGCAGGCGTTCAGGGCTATGAACTTTCCTCTTAGCATCACCTTAGCTGTATCCCAGAGGTTTTGATAGGTTGTGTCATTATCATCATTCAGTTGGAATAATTTTTAATTTCCATCTTGATTTCATTTTTGACCCAATGCTCATTCAGGGGCATTGTCTGATATTATTTAATTTCCATGTATTTGCATGGTTTTGAAGATTCCTTTGGTAGTTCATTTCCAGTTTTATTCCATTGTGGTCTGAGAGAGTGCTTGATATAATTTCAATTTTCTTAAATTTATTGAGGCTTGTTTTATGGCCTATCATAAGGTCTATCTTGGAGAAAGTTCCATTACTGTTGAATAGAATGTTTATTCTGTGGTTGTTGGATGAAATGTTCTGTATATATCTGTTACGTCCATTTGTTCCAAGGTATAGTTTAAATCCATTGTTTCTTTGTTGACTTTCTCTCTTGATGACCTGTCCAGTGCTGTCAGTGGAGTATTGAAGTCCCCCACTATTATTGTGTTGCTGTCTATCTCATTTCTTAAGTCTATTAGTAATCATTTTAAAAATTTGGGACCTCCAATGTTAGGTACATATATGTTTAGGATTGTAATATTTTCTTGTTGGACAAGGCCTTTTACCATTATATAGTGTTCCTCTTTGTCTAACTGCTGTTGCTTTAAAGTTTGTTTTGTCTGATATAAGAATAGCTACCCCTGCTTGTTTTTGGTGCCCATTTGCATGAAATGCCTTTTTCCACCTGTTTACTTTAAGCTTATGTGAGTCCTTATGTGTTAGGTGAGTCTCCTGAAGGCAGCAGACAGTTGATTGGTGAGTTCTTACCCATTCTGCGGTTCTGTATCTTTTCAGTGGCGCATTTAGGCCATTTACATTCAATGTTAGTATTGAAATGTTAGGTACCATTGCATTCATTATGCTCTTTGTTGCCTGTGTATTCTTTTTTGTTGTTGTTTTTGCTTTTTAACTTGTATTTTTGTTTTATAGGTCCTGTGTGATTTATGCTTTAAAGAGATTCTGTTTTGATGTGTTTCCAGGATTTGTTTCAAGATTTAGAGCTCCTTTTAGCAGTTCTTGTAGTGGTGGCTTGGTAATGGCGAATTCTCTCAGCATTTGCTTGTCTGAAACTGATTGTGGCTTTTCTTTGCGTATGATGATGCTTAGTTTCACTGCATACAAAATTCCTGGCTGATAATTGTTTTGTTTGAGAAGGCTGAAGATAGGGCCCCAATCCCTTCTAGCTTGTAGGGTTTCTGTTGAGAAATCTGCTGTTAATCTGATACATTTTCCTTTATAGATTACCTGGCACTTCTGTCTCACAGCTCTTAAGATACTTTCCTTCATCTTAACTTTGGGTAATGTGCCTAGGCGAAGATCTTTTTGCAGTAAATTTCCCAGGTGTTCTTTGTGCTTCTTCTATTTGGATGTGTAGGTCTCTAGCAAGGTCAGGGAAGTTTTCCTCAATTATTCCCCCAAATATGTTTTCCAAGCTTTTAGAATTGTCTACTTTCTCAGGAACACTGATTATTCTTAGGTTTGGTTGTTTAACATAATCCCAGACTTCTTGGAGGCTTTGTTCATATTTTCTTATTCTTTTTTCTTTATCTTTGTTGGATTGGTGAATTCGAAGAACTTGTCTTTGAGGTCTGTTTTTCTTTCTTCTACTTGTTCAATTCTATTGCTGAGACTTTCCAGAGCATTTTGCATTTCTAAAAGTGTGTTGAAAATTTCCTGATTTTTTAATTGTTTTATCTTTAAGCTATCTATTTCCTTGACTATTTCTTCCTTCACTTCCTGTATTTTTTTTTTATTATTATTGAATTGGGCTTTGCCCTTCTCTGGTCCCTCCCTGATTAGCTTAATAACTAACTTCCTGAATTCTTTTTTGGGTAAATCAGAGATTTCTTCTAGGTTTGGATCCATTGCTAGTGAACTGGTGTGATTTTTGGGGGGGGGGGGGTGTTGATGAGTCTTGTTTTGTCATATTACTAGAGTTGGTTTTCTGGTTCCTTCTCATTTGGGTAGGCTCTGTCAGAGTGAAGGTCTAGGGCTGAAGGCTGTTATTCAGATTTTTTTGTCCCACAGAGTGTTCCCTTGATGTAGTACTCTCCCTCTTTTCCTGTGGATGTGGCTTCCTGTGATCCGAACTGCAGTAATTGTTGTCTCTCTTCTGGGTCTAGCTACTCAGTGAGTCTACCCAGCTCTAGACTGGTGCTGGAGGTCGTCTGCACAGAGTCCTATGATATGAACCATCTATGGGTCTCTTAGCTTTGAATACCAGCACACATTCCAGTGGAGGTGGCAGGGTGTGCAGTGGACTCCATGAGGGTCCTTAGCTTTGGTGGTTTAGTGCTCTATTTTTGTGCTGGTTGGCCTCCTGCCAGGAGGTGGTGCTTTCCATAAAGCATCAGCTATAGTAATGTGGAGTGGGACCTGCGGTGGGCAGGGCCCTAGAATTCCCAAGATTATACGCCCTTTGTCTTCCACTACCAGGGTGGGTAGGGAAGGACCATCAGGTGGGGGAGGCGTTAGGCAGGTCTGAGCTCACTCTGCTTGGATGAGACTTGCTGCAGCCGCTGTGGGGGATGGAGGAGAGATTCCCAGGTCACTAGAGTTGTGTACTTCGGAGGATTATGGCTGCCTCTGCTGAGTCATGCAGGTTGTCAGGGAAGTGGGGGAACGCCAGCAGTCACAGGCCTCACCCAGCTCCCATGCAAGCTAAAGGTCTGGTCTCACTCCCACTGTGCCCCCTCAACACCCCTAGTCTGTTTCCAGACAGAGGTCAAGAGGGGCTTGAAAACTTGCCTGAGGCTATCTGGGCCCCAGCTGTGAAAGAAAAGGGCTTTGGTTTTTCCCCCGGGCCTGTGAAGTCTGCAAGCAGGATTCATGCCCTCCCTTGAGTTCCGGCCAGGAAGATTCTTGCCCTGTTCAAATTGTTACAAATTCAGCTACAGAATTCCTTATCCCTGTGGAGTTTTGCCCCAAGCTCCTCTGGTCACCCTCCTGATAGATCCCTGTGGTGCCAGGCAGGAATGGGCTGCCTGGGGACCCAGTGAGCTCCCAGGGCCTTTCTGCTGCTTCCTCTACTGCTGTATTTCATTTGGCTTGGCTCGCTAACTTGACTGAGCTCAAGATAAAGTCAGAAACCTCTCCCACAAACAGATCTTCATCTTCTCCAGTGGGGGTGTGTGTCCAGGAGAAGCAGGTCTCCCTTTCCCACTTCCACAGTTGGGGTACTCACAGTATTTGGGGTGTCTCCCAGGTCCTGCAGGAGCAGTCTGCTTCCTTCAGAGGGTCTGTGGGTCCTCTCAGGATTCCTGGTTTGTTCTTGCAGTTGATCTGGAGCTAAAATTCACAATGCAAGCCTTCGCATGCTGCTCTGTCCAGAGCTGCAATCTAGTCCTGCCTCCCATCCTCCATGATCCCCTAATCTTTGCATCGTCTTTTTTTTTTTTAGACATAGCACAGAAAAATGCTTGTTTACTTGGCAGGCACCCTGGTAGCCAGATAGAAGTGCTTGGGCTGAGCCAAGTGCCTTGGTTACAAGTACGTCATCAGCCACAATTAAACCAGGAAATACAGGGCTCTCAGGAAGTACACTCGATAACGAAGCCTCAGTGAGCCAAAATTAGCCAATAATCAGCGCTGCTCTTCATCCTGAAATGATGCAACCATATTTTACAAGGCAGTCCAGTAGTGGAAGACAGACCTGAGGGACACACTAGACCCCTTGTCTAGCTTTGTCACCAGCTCGCATGATTTTAGACAACCAGGGTTAAATGCCTTCCCAGTGTTTCAGCTTCTCTTTTGCAAAGTCTCAAATCTAGCCATCAGTGGCAGGATTTATAAGTTCATATGAGTGGCAAATTTATTGGACAATGACCTCTTTAATGCCAGGAACATTGTTTTCTTCTTTACATACACTGAGCACAATGCTTGGTGCAGTAGCCATTGAACTATTATTTGCTAAAAATTAACAGTCAGAAAACTAAATGATTAATGAGACCTATTAGTCATTAGCTGTTTGGACAAGCTTTCTGGTTGTCCATTGACACTATTAAGCACTGGGCTAGGAATGACTAGCCTAAGATCACTTATAGAGTCACATGGAAAAGTCTGGGGTGGCATTCTAGCCACAGAGCTATGCAGCCTGCCCAAACAGGGCTGTCTCCGTAACACATCCTCTCCTCCTACCAAACCAAAAAGAAAAGCAGCTTGGTTAGAGTCTTAAGATTCCAAGGCCCACTTATTTCTGGTTACTTGCTTTTGGCAGGCACTGCATAGATATCAAAGAAGCAGTGCTGAAATTGAAGAGATTTATCATTTTTCATTCCTAGAAAGTTCATAGGAATCATCATGTCTTGTGGTACATGAGTACAGCTGGAATTCTTTGTATCCTGAAGAGGAGAAACACACAGGTGACCAAGGTACTGAGGCACCATTCCGAGAGAACTATAGAATCTTGTTTCCGTCCTCTAGTGATTTGCAATCTAATGTCTTCATGACTCTTTAAGGAAAGAACACCTACGGTTAGCATTAAGACACTGTTAACGAGCATGTAGGGAAGCATAGGTTCTGAAGTGAAAAGAACTGGTCTTACTAGTTTTGTGACCTCGGGCATATAACTTCGTCTCTATGGGCCGCAATTATCATAGCAGTTCCCATCTCTCAGCCTTCCTGTAAGACGCAGATGAAATCAGGTATGTTCAGAGAGGCACTGCAAACTATAACACACATCATACTTGCTAGTCATTATTGTTTTATAGATACTTCTTTCTGCATATCCAAAAGGTAGAGATGTGAACTTCAAAAAAATGCTCAATTTAAAAGCAGTAATTCAGAGAACCATGACCGCAAATTGGGAGTGAATTCCAGCAAGACAGTGACCAAAAACTGAATGCTGGATTTAGCTAGGTGCCCGGAGATATCAGCGCACACCAAGGAGCTAATAATGTCTTTCCACAGAACTCTGTTTAGAACACTAAGGAATTTGGCCCTCAATTCTGGTGTCTCCAATACCAGAGTGATTTTTGATACCCAGGAATTATAAGAATTGGCATTTGCTCAACGTCTGTCACATTCACTTATTTTTTTCACTGAACATTAAAACTTCTATCACATAGGCAAGATGAGGTTTTTATTCAGCTCTAAAAATCAAATGATAAAAGTTTCCAATCATGCCTGTGTGAAAATATTACCATTGGTAGAAACAAATTAAAATGCTAGAATGTCCACAGTGTGAGCACAACAGGCTCTCAATGAATTTATGTTTTCCTATAAACCTGTAAGCTTTCTCTGTAAAATAAGCAATTTTTTGGACAGTTTTTTTTTAATGGCCCAGTTTCTCTAGTCATTAGCAGACAAAATTTTTATGGATTTTAATACTTTTCTATTCAAAATAATTGTGGAATTTATGGTGGAATATGTGCACAGTTACCATATATTTCTCGAGGTTTCTAGTTAACAACCTTTCCCATGCACAGTTTGACTGCTGATGTGAGTTGGTAAGAGGGATGCTTAATTTTCTTATCCTTCTGTTCTGTCCCTGCCTCCGCTTCCCCCTGGGGTCCTTCTGGCAATTGTTCCCCCTGGGGTCCTTCTGGCAATTGTCTGAGCGCTCCTGACACCGAAGCAAAGGAAACACATAGCGTCCCATCGTTCCTCTCAGGGTTTTATCCAACTGCGTCTGCAGGACCACAGGGAGGGAGGAATTTAGGTCCCAAACACATTTTTGTTCCTCTGTAGATGAGGTAACTCCTCCTCCTTTCTGTACTGTGATCAAAAACAGGCTGCACCCACCCACGAAAGGTCCGGGGAGGCTCCTGGCTAGAAACTGTGCAGGGCCCCTCCCTTGGAGCAGTCTGTCTCCATGGAGACCGACGCGACGGAGAAAACTCACACCGGGCCAGGTGGAGACCACAGCAGCGGGGGAGATACCGAGAGTCAACAGATGGGGAAAAACAAGAAACACTAAATGGGAGACTGAAGTGTTCGGGTGGGAGAATTTACTCCTTTGTAGCTGTTTTTAAAATTATTTCCTCATCTCAAAGACAGAGAGAGAAAGGGGTGGAAGAGGGAGGGAGGGAAGGAGGGACGCATAGAGGGAGAGAAGACTGTCCTTGGATAAGTAAAACGAAAGCGTTAGCTTTTCATTTAATTACATATAATTTCCTCCAGGTCAGAATGTTCTGTAATCCGTTCAATGTTTATAATTGTGGATCTGCTCCATTTTCATCATGCAGCAGTAGTGAGAAAGTAGTTGATCATGGAAACCATTGCCTACACTTAGCAAATAATCAGTCCCCATTTAAACCCCTCATCAAGTTGTATACATGATATGATCTCTTAAGCGCTTGGCTTTTTCTAGAATCTCATTAATTTCAGAGGGTGATTT
This sequence comes from Pan troglodytes, assembly GCF_028858775.2. Taxonomy (NCBI): domain Eukaryota; kingdom Metazoa; phylum Chordata; class Mammalia; order Primates; family Hominidae; genus Pan; species Pan troglodytes. Next base: position 33,889,471 of record NC_072412.2, read on the forward strand.
CTAATGATCACATTTCAGAAATTGTCAGAAACGTTTTTTTTTTTTTCCTTTTGTTGCTTGTTGCCAAGTGAGAACAATCTTGTAATGACACCACACTTTTTAACATGCTTTTTCATAATGAGTCTTCAGGGGGAAATTCAACTTATGAGAACTAAGAAAAGAGTCTGCTACTTCGCATATCATCAAAACCATAGGAACATGGTTTTGCATGCATAATATGACATGGTTACAATGCCTGCACTGGGCCAGCTATACCCTACATAGATTATGAGCCATTGCTGCTGATCAATACAAGTGTAGTATTACTTGCACTTGCCAGTACACACTTTAACATAATCGATAACATATAATTTGTTAGCATTTCTAAGAACTAGGGAATAGAAGGGAAGTGTAAAAGATCAAAACACAAAGTCTCAGGTTTGCCTCTGAACAATTCTATTATGTGCCGCAAGTCAGGAAAAGCTAATGTGCTCAATAGCACAACTTTTAAAAAGCACGATTATGTTTTGTTACTTTCTACCACCACTCAGGATTTACCTTAGTCATTAGTATTGTTTTCAGACTAAACAGAGAATAACAGTGAAGAGAGAAGAAGCTCATAAATAAGATGCATTTATCTAAAACTCCCTGTCCTTAGAGACCAAGAATGACTTTCCTCTTGGGACTTGAGGAGCGGAGGTGACAGTCTTTGTCACAGGAGCTGAAAGTGAAATGAAGTGATGGTCTCAACCACACTCCCAAGGGAATGATTTTTAAAGAAATGCCTTTGACTTTATTCAGTGACACAACACCTTTTTCATGATACCACAATGTTGTTCTGTTACATTGTCAGGAATCCTTGGATACAGCACAAATCTGTGCTATTTCAAAGCTATTTCAAAAGGCCTAATAATTCCTTGTATTTATCAAGTACTCTAACAGCCAAGACATGAAAATATTCTAATTTTCTTTGCTCAGTGTTAGAGTTTAGTTTAATTCATGATGCTCAAAGTCAGTCCTTCTGCAGAATTTGAGTCAACTGAAAAGATCTGCATGCCCAAAATATACCTCTTTTGTCCACCTGAAGCCCTATTATTGGAGTCCACATAGATTCTCACAATATTTCCCGAGGAACTAAAATTTTAAATTCTATTATCAATAGTTAACTAATACTAGTAAAAACTGCTTAGCTAAATGAAGATACTTGAGGAAATATGACCAGAGCAGGTAAAATAGGCAAGAGATATTCAGAGATAGAGATTAAGGGAGAGAGAAAGAGAGTTTATTTCGGCATTTATTGAAAACATACTCTGCACATGAAACTGGGCATTCTCTGTGCAGTATATTTTTTAATCTTCACAATAAATTATTACTGCTCCCATACCACACAATAGGTCGCACAGCCTGAATCTAGCTATGCTGATGAGAGAACAGGAGTGATGCGTGGGTGTGGAAAGTCTAGAGAAGGCTCACTGCCTGAGAGGATCTGGTGACAGCCAGGACATAGGATGCTAGACGTCAAAGGAAAAAGCTCCAAAGGCAAATTCCACCAAAGGGGTGACCCAAAGTGACACAACAGAACCCTAAAATTGCCTCTATTTCATGATCATTTTTAAAACACTTGAAAAACGGAGGACAATGATTCATCAAGAGGAAACTACAAGCCCTCTTCAATTCTCAGATACTTCAAAAACAGCAGTAAAGTGTTAAGAGTTTATTGCCGCCGAGAGCTGTGGCTCACACCTCTAATCTCAGCACTTTGGGAGGCCGAGACAGGCGGATTACTTGAGGTCAGGAGATAAGAGACCAGCCTTGCCAACATAGTGAAACCCCATCTCTACTAAAAATATAAAAAATAGCCAGGCTTGGCGGCATGCACCTGGAAGCCCAGCTACTCTGGAGGCTGAGGCAGGAGAATTGCTTGAACACAGGAGGTGGAGGTTGCAGTAAGCCGAGATCACGCTACTGCCTCCAGCCTGGGCGACAGAGTGAGACTCCATCTAAATAAATAAATAAATAAATAAATAAAGGTTTATTGCAAGAAGTAAGTGCGATAAGCTTGTGAATGTGGTGGGTGGGTGTGCATAGCGTGATGTGTGTGTGAACACACGAGAGTGCAGCACACGTGAATGATGTGTATGTGTAGATATGTGTGTATATGGGGGAAGGTGATGAAGCACATTTAACACATTATTGCTTTGTGATCCTCTAAATAAATTTTCACACACCTGGGAAAATAAGCAACACTGAGAGGTGAAGCCAGCTGGGCTTCTGGGTCCCTTGGGAACTGGAGAACTTTTCTGTCTAGCTAAAGGATTGTAAACACACCAATCAGTGCTCTGTAAAAATGCACCAATCAGCACTCTGTAAAAATGGACCAATCGGCACTCTGTAAAATGGACCAATCAGTGCTCTGTAAAATGGACCAATCAGCAGGAGGTGCACAGGGCCAAATAAGGGAATAAAAGCTGGCCACCCCAGCCAGCAGCAGCAACCCGCTCAGGTCCAGTTCCGCCTTTTGGAAGCTTTGTTCTTTGGCTCTTCACAATAAATGTTGCTGCTGCTCAGTCTTTGGATCCGCGGTATCTTTATGACTGTAACAGTCACTGGGAAGGTCTGCGGCTTCACTCCAGAAGTCACCGAGACCACGAACCCACCGGGAGGAAGAAACAACTCCGGACGCGCCACCTTTAAGAGCTGTTAACACTCACTGCGAAGGTCTGCGGTTTCCCTGCTGAAGTCAAGCGAGACCACGAACCCACCGGAAGGAAGAAACTCCAGACACATCTGAACATCTGAAGGAACAAACTCTGGACACACCATCTTTAAGAACTGTAACACTCACCGCAGGGGTCCGCGGTTTCATTCTTGAAGTCAGCCAGACCAAGAACCCATAGGAAGGAACCAATTCCGGACACAACACCAAGTGAACTATCCGCCTATCTGACAAAATGCCCTGGAGAAAATAATTGTAGCTGTTATAACTGGGCTCTTTAAATGCAAAACGGTACCAAAAAATTCCTCATAAATCTAGTATGCTCCCTAGAAGCAAATTTCTCCCACTCTTCAAGAAGTCCATTTAGCAACTTTTCATCTGTTTTCTGACCCCCAATATTCCTTGTAACCCACATGTTACAGTAACTGTTAACTGATGACATTACCTCATACTTCACTGAAAAGCTAGACACAATCATGTAGGAATTCCCCTATCTTTCTAGCATCATCTCCACCGGTGTTAGAAAAGATATGCTCTGCTTTTCTTCAGGTTTCAATGGAAGAAATGTTTGTCTTCTCAGCAAAGGCTACCATATTGTGCTCTGGATCGGATCCTCCCTATGCTTCTCAAGGATTTCTGACTCTCTTTGGAATTATTAGTGTCTCTCTCTCTTGTTGCCATGAGCATACAAATTTGCTGTAGGATCTCCCTTCTTTAACGAGTGTTTCCATGATCCTGCAACCCTCCACAAAGGCAGCTCCCAATCCTCTGCTCCCTATCATAGGAAAACTGATTAAAATGGCTCTCTAATATTCACTTCCCCTATGGCTTCGCTTCCAGACATCTCTTTGATCCCCTTCAGTAGGGTTTCTCTCTCTCACTCCAACCCAACGGAACTGCCCATAACCAAGCAGCAGTGACTGCCCTACTACCAAAGACAATCTTTAATTCGCTGACTTTATTGCACTCTGTCAACAGCAGTTTAAAGAGTGAACAGTCTCTCCTTATTGAAATATTTTTATTTCTTGGTTCCCATGAAACCCACCTTTTAGCTTTCCTACTACCTTCCCTGTCCATTCTTCCTCAGTTCCTTTACTGGCCACTCCTCTTCTGCAAGACTCCCATCTGAGGTGTCAGGAGTCAATCTTTATCATTCTTCTATCTTCGATCTATGCTCTCCCTCTTGGTGATCTCCCATAGCTATAGATGACACCTAATTGCATCCAATTTTACACATTTGGGCCCAACCTCCTTGATGAGATTCATACTCTAATTAATCTAACGTTCTACTTAAAATCTATACTTAGATGTAAACTTAACATTTACACTTCCAACTTAACATATTCAAAACAATGTGTGTGCTTTGCCTTTTTGTTATTGGTGGGGTGTGTGTGTGCGTGTGTGTGTGTTGGCCTCCAAAACCTGTTTCTTCCCCCTCCAGTAGTCTTCTATATGTCAGTAAATAGTGTCATAATCCAATAAACTTACAACCCAATTTAGAGTACAAACCTAGGAATCATATCTACCTTCAAAATATACCCTGATTCCACCCATTTCTCAGTTTCTATTGCAAATACCTGGTGTCAGCCACTGTGTGATCTCCTGTCTGAACTATCTCTTGCTTGCAGACCTGCTCCATCTCCATCCTGATGTCTAGTCTTCACACCGAATCCAAAATAATGTGTTTAAAACACTCATCACATCAATTGTCTAGTTAAAAAACCCCAATGACTTCTGAGTGCATGTAGAATAACATCCAAATTCCTTATTGTGTCCCTTAAGGTGTGGGATTTCTCTTAATATCTTTGTCTATTCTCTGACTTCCTCTCCCAACTCTCCTCTTTTGCTCACTGTGCTCCAACCACAATGGCCTTTGTTATACTCTCTAAATAAGACAGCCCTATTCTGGTCTCAGGAGTCTGCACTTGCAGTGGCAAGTCACTCTACCTGGGTCACTCTCCCCTCTGCTCCTCATCTAACTGATCCTAATCACTAGGTCTCCTCTCAGATGCCAACTCTGCAGAGATACTTCTGCAGACCAACACGTTTAAAATTGATCCATATCCCCCACTTCATTCACTATCACACCATCATGTTTTATTTTCTTCATATAACCTGTAATAAAGAAAAATTCTTGTGTGTTTAATCTTCACCCTAGAATATAAGTTCCATGACAACATGTATGTCTTGTTCATTTACTGTATTCCAGGCGCTTAAATCAGGGTCAAGAAGTAGTTGGTGTTCAGTAAATATTTGTTGAATATAGAGATTAATTAATTATAGTATGTTGTGAATCCTCAATCAGGTAGAAGTGTCATAAGCTAACGATCTGAGCTGATGCACGAATATAGTCTTTTCTTGATAGTTTTAGTCTTGTGCTAAATCATAATAAATACCCTCTAGGCTTAATAGGAGAATGTCACCCAAACACTTCAGGCATGTGGAGAATGTTTTAATGACAGTAAGAACACGCGAGGGGAATTGTTCAAGCTCTATGCTTCATTTCTTTCTTCAGCATGGCAGCATAATTTAATTACACGGTGCCATAAACACCCTTATGCATCCAAAGTCAACAATCTGTTTACCATAGCCAAGTTGTACAGTTATGAAAAGTTAATTTTTAATCATTTGGTGAACTAATCTTTACTATATCTTACTAGATACAATTACGTTGAGATTTGCTGTGTGTTGAAAGGAGATAGATGTCAACTGTCAAATTGCCAGAGTGGCTGTAGTAATATCATACCAAGTAGATGTAAAACAAAAAAAAAGTTTCTAGAGTTAAAACGGGACATTTCAAAATGGCAAGAGGGTCAATTCATCAGGAAGATAACAAAACATGTATACACCTAATAAATACACAAAGCAAAAATGGACAGAATTAAAGAAATATGAAATTCAACGATAATAGTTGGAGTCTTCAATCCCCTCACTTTAATAATGAATAGAACAAGGGAGAAGATCAACAAGGAAATAGAGGACTTCAACAACACCATAAACCAACTAGGCCCAACAGACATCTATAAAACAATCCACCCAGCAACAACAGATTACACATTCTTCACAAGTACACATGAAACATTCTCCAAGATTGATTATACACTAGGCATTGAACATATCTCAGTAAATTCACAAGGATTAAAGTTATGCAAAATATTCTCTCTGACCACAATGAAATTAAATTATCAATTAATATCAGGCATTTGAGGCATTTACAAATATGTGGAAATTCACAACAAAATCCTAAATAACCCATGGTAGGAGAAGAAATCACAAAGAAAATTCAAACAATACTTTGATATAAATAAAAACAAAAACACAATATAACAAAAGTTATGGGATGCTGAGAAAGCAGTGGTCAGAGGAAAATTTATAGCTGTAAACACCTTTTTTCTTAAAAAAAAAAAAAAAAGAAGATGATCTCAAATCTAATTTTCCACGTTAACAAAGAAAAAGAAGAGGAAACTATACCCAAAACATGTAATATACTTTCTGTCTGTATAGATTTGCCTAGTCTATAGATATAATATAAATGGAACCATAATAAACATGGTCTTTTGTGACCAGCTCCCTTCATGGAGTAGACTGTTGTCAAGATTTATCTATGCTGTAGCATGTATCGATATTTCATTCCAATTGAGAAATAATATTCGTCTGTAAGAATGTACCTCATATTATTTAGCCATTTATCAGTTGACAGACATTTGGGTTGTTTCTCCTCTTTTGACTATTATGATTAACCCTGCTTCGAACATTCACATGCAAGTTTTTGTGTGAACAAGTCCTTTCTCCTGGATACAGATTAATATCTAGGAGTACAGTGCAGCATCATATAGCAATTCTGTGGTTAACAATTTGAGAAACTGCCAACTGTATTCCCAAGAGACTGCACTGTTTTACATTTCTATCAACAAAGAATAATTCAGTTTCACCACATCTTCACCAACACTTGCTATTGTATTTTTTTAATGAAGCAGTATCTCATTGTGGCTTTGATTTGCATTTATCTAATGACTAATGAACTTAAATATCTCTTTTATATGCTTATTGGCCATTTGTATGTTGTCTTTGGAGAAATGTCTATTCAAATTTTTTCCCAGCTGGGCATGGTGGCTCATACCTGTAATCCCAGCACTTTGGGAGGCTGAGGCAGGCAGATCACTTGAGGTCAGGAGTTTGAGACCAGCCTGGCCAACATGGTGAAACACTGTTTCTACTAAAAATACAAAAATTAACCAGACATGGTGGCATGCGCCTATAGTCCCAACTATACAAGAGGCTGAGGCAGGAGAATTGCTTGAGCCTGGGAGGCGGATGTTGCAGTGAGCTGAGATCGCACCACTGTACTTTAGCCTGGGTGACAGAGCAAGACTTTGTCTCAAAAAAAAAAAAAAATTCCTTTTCCCATTTTTGTTATCTTTTTGTTTGCAAGAGTGCTTTGTATATTCTGGATATAAGTACCTTACCAAATATATTATTTACAAATATGTTTCCTGGTCTTTAGGGTGTATTTTTACTTGCTTTATTATTTTACATGTGGCACAAATGCTTTCACTTAATGTTGTTCAGTTTATCTATATTTTTGTTCAGTCACTTATATCTAAGAACCCACTGTCTAATCCAAGGAAATTGAAAATTTACCCCTATGTTTTCCTCTTACATTAACCCATTTTGAGTTAATTTGTGTATAGGGTGAGGTAGGGGTCTAAATTCCCTGTTCTCTATGTAGCTATCCATTCATCCTAACACCATTGAAAGAGTATTCCTTCCCCTTTGAATTGTCTTAGTAGCCTTGTTGAAAGTCAGTTTATCACAAATATATGAGTTTATTTCTGTACTTCTTTATAGCTGTGACTCCTTTCTTATACAATTTGTAGATAGAATAAAAATGAACTCATGCTCATTTTCATTGAAAAATTAAACTCAATACTTTGATATAAATAAAAACAAAAACACAATATAACAAAAGTTACAGGATGCTGAGAAAGTAGTGCTCAGAGGAAAATTTATAGCTGTAAACACACCTTTCTCAAAACACCTTTCTCCTAGACAGCACTCAAACACACCGTTCTCCTAGAGCTATGCATTTTATCTTCAAGACACATGAAGAAAGATCACAATACAATTATTATAGTGGTCTAAGGGCAGGTCTGGTTGAGAACAAGATCTACCTAGCATTCCTTGAAACAGAGCTTCCAGCTTCCTGCTAACATACCTATGAAGATACAGTACTTCAGGCAAAATATTGATTTTAAAGTAAGATTTTCTAATTCATAGGGAATTTTGTTTGTTTTGTTTTTCTCAAATGGACTTTCTTTTTTAGGACAATTTTGTATGCATAGCAAAATTGAGAGGAAGGTACAGAGATTTTCCCTTTACCTGCTGCCCCAACACACGTATAGCCCCTCCCACTATTAACATCCAGCACCAGAGTGGGACATTTGTTATAGTCAGTGAACCTACATTGATACATCATTGTTGCCCAAAGCCCATAGTTTACATTAGGATTCACTCCTAGTGTTGTGCATTCTCTGAGTTTGGACAAATGTGTAATGACATGTACCCAGCATTATAGTATCATACAGAGTAGTTTCACTATCCTCTGTGCCTCATCTATTCATCCCTCCCTCCCCTCTAACCCCTGGCAAACACTGATTCTTTTACTGCCTACATAGTTTTGCCTTTTCCAGAATCTCATATAGTTGGAATTATATAGTATGTAGACTTTTCGAATTGGCTTCATTCACTTAGTAATATGCATTTAAGATTCCTCCATATCTTTTCATGGCTTTTTAACTCATTTCTTTTTAGCACTGAATAATACTCCATTGTCTGGTTGTACCACAGTTTATCCACTCACCTACTCAAAGACATCTTGATTTCTTCCACATTTTGGTAATTACGAATAAAGCTGCTATAAACATTCATGTGCAGGTTTTCATGTGGACATAAGTTTTCAACTCATTTGGGTAAATATCAAGGAGCACAATTGCCGGATCATATGGCAAGAGTATGTTTCGTTTTGTAAGAAACTGCCAAAATTGTTTTAATGTAAAAAAACTGTATGATTCAGATGGAAAAATAAAGCTGCCTAAAAGGAAAACATTAGAAAGACCTAATATATACATTTTAAATTACATTACCAAAAGACAAGGACTGAAATTCTAGAGAGTTTAAGCTCCACTTCATGTGGAGCTGTAATTAAGACTTTTCTATGTGAGTATTGTCATTCATTTATGAAAGCAGAAAACAAATATTCTCAAAGATACAAGGGCTCAGACAATCTGTTACCCAGGTAACTTTTCAAAAATTACTTGAAATGAACACTAAGCGTCCAAAGGATAAAGCAAATTAAGAATTCAAGCATGGAGAATTATTGTGTAAGAGGACCGGTGGTAAATACAATTTTCTCTGACCTCACTAATTAGAACAAATCCCACATTATAGGTTCTTTAGGACTTGGTACTTCTGAGTGACACTTGTCACAGTTGCTGGTGTATACATGTTGCTAAAATTGCTTGATCAAGATCTGCGGCTGAGGTTATACTATGTGGTCCCTCTGAGAAGGCAATGAGCGCTGTTGCTCACTTCTGTAGGTACCTCTGCCACCAGCGTGATGCCTGGCATCAGGGCCGGCACTGCCTTTTTTGTAAATGAATGAGCATGAACAAGCGAACCTGACACTTTCTCTACTCTTGTACTTACCCACCCTCACCTGATTATAATATATGTGTGACACATGTCTCCTTTGTGAATTACTCAAGGACAAAGACGTTGCCACATCGTCTCTGCATCCTAAGAGTGTCAGAACACTGCTCAAGCTAAACAGTCACTTAATATTTCCTGAATTATTGAACTGAATTCTCTGCCACATCTTCCCCTTCACTATACACCCCCACCACACAAAACAACCAAAATGGCATATGTTCTCTCACACCTCCATGCCTTTGTGTGTGTTGTGTTTTATCCTGTGATATTTTTCCCCCACTTTCCCTACTTCATGTGAGTAGTTGCTTATCTATTCAGAGGGGTTTTGAACAGCTAAATAAATTGTTGGCCAACTTGGAAGTAGCGATATTAATTTGGGTACCGTGCATCCCGGGAGAGTCTGTAAATGACAGCCAGGCATTTCTGAATTTACTTGAGTTTGGTTTTAGTATAGAGGAGAGCATTGTCTCAGAGGATACAATGTTTTCAAGGTTTGGTAAAAGAAGCTGGGCCCAAGGTTTAGCTACATTGTACTGAAATTATTTTTCAGTCTTTTGGTTATACTCATGAAGTTAACTGCTTTTAAGCTTTTTCCTTAAATTGGAAGATGAAAGGAGGGAAATTCCTCAGTGTCTTTTAAACTTTTAATCTAATTAATTGTTAAATCAAGAAATGTTCTTTATCAAAATTTCCTTTGGTTTACTGTACTAGACTCATTTTTTTCTATCATGTGAAAGTGCCAGAATTTTTGATACTTAGAGGATTCAATTAAAGTTTTAATGGGAAGATTTAGTCAATCTTTTAAAATCTCTGTTTTTTTAAAAAAGATTATACTTTCTTAGATGTCCACACTATAGTTAGATTTGCTTGTCTATAAATAGTCTCTTTTTTTGTACTTATTTTTGCTGAGATTTTTTTTTCTGCTCTTGAAAGTCTGAGAAAAATCTAACCCTACTTGGCTACTGATGAGAGCTTTCATGTACAGTAGTTATAAGTAGCACACCTGCTGAGAAACTGTTTGCACATAAGGAGAACTGAAGTGCACAGCTTTGCCTGAGAGAGTACCAGCAATTTGGGGTGAGCAAGGAATTCCAAGTAAAATGAGAATCAACATAAACTGATAGACCCATGGGTCAAAATAGACTAAAAACAATTCAAAATTGCTATGATAAATTAATGTGGAAAATATTACACGGAAGTCATTGCTGTGGATATCACATAAAGACATCTTACTGAGACAGAAAATGCCAAGGTATTACAAGAACAGCTGCACCATTCTTTATAGCCTAAGCAAAATGAGGATGTCCTAGAAAGCAGCCTTCAAATTCTATTTTTGACAATGTCAAATCCATTTTATAAAATCTGAAAAGTTCTAGAAGCAGTCAAACAAGGGAGCAAATATTGCTCAGGATACCATTTCTTTGATATAAGAAAAAGTGAAATGTGTTGGTTCCTGCCTACAAATGCAAGAGATAGAAACCTGAAAAATTAAAGTTCTGTTATTAATCTACTTCACCCAATTGTCATCGCAATGGTTACTGATTATCAATTACTCTTGTCACTTATTGATTTGGCCTTGAAAAAGTATGAGTTCTAGGATAGGAGTCGGGGTTTCAGGAGACTGGTTTCAAACCTGCCATTTTCTAGCTGTGTGCCCGTGAGTTAGACCTTTCCTCTTTTGGAGTTTCAGTTTCTCTATTTGTAAAATTAGGAGGTTGAATAAAATGATTGCACTTTTGGTTTTGTGACTAAAGTTGGTTATATAAAAATGAGATATGGTTCATGATCTGGAAATGAGAACAAGATAAAAATCTGACAAAAGTTAAGAAAGGAGAGTTGACTTACATAAAAAGCAAAAAACATCATTCCATTCATATATTGGCATATCAACATCTACAGATAAGTTTGATGTTAAAGATACAAAAAAGAATGGTAAAACTTTAAGCCAAGAAGTCCAAATAAATAGGTGACTGCATCCCAACTCTCCATGAATGTTAGAGGTTGTCTGGAGCAGGATATAAAAGATTCTAAGGCTCAGTCTGGCCTCAGTGGAAAAGAATGCTGTGATTTATTAACAATGTCTGCTTAGGCTCAGAAAGGGAAAGTGGCAGTGTTGCAAGATGCTTGCCACATAAGTTCTAAAACAGTATTCTAGCCATATATAGAAGATAGCTGTTACTAGTTTCTGAAGATACGTCTAAAACTTTAGGGCAGCCTCTATTCCCAAATATCACAACATATAATCTGGCACATAAAACACAATAAAATATAACATTAAAATGTAAGTAAATCCTTTCAGGCCCGTACTGTTCTACAAATACAAATACTGTTCTAAAACAGTAAACACAGTGGAAATACTGTCCTACAATTCAGATTAAAACAGAAAAGTTAGTTGCAACAAAGACTGCCACCCACCATCCAGTTGTCATTGATCTTTTCTCTGGCAATAGAAGCCCTGGTTTTATGTGGGCCCATGGCTGCCCAGAATATGTACAAATTTCTTAGCCTGTCTTGCATATCGATGAGGCTATGTGACTAAGTGCTAGCCAATGAGACATGAACAGAAATGATGTGAGCAACTTCGATGTTATACTTTTGTTGGGGCTCAGAAACCTGTACCCCAAATACGGCACTTTGACATGTTGGACTAAAGAAGCAACCTTGACTGGCTGCTGTGGCTCACGCCTGTAATCCCAGCACTTTTGGAGGCTGAGGCAGGCAGATTGCATGAGGCCAAGAGTTTGAGACCAGCCTATACAACATAGTGAAACCCCATCTCTACTAAAAATACAAACATTAGCCAGGCATGGTGGCACACACCTGTAATCCTAGCTATTTGGGAGGCTGAGGCATGAGAATTGCTTGAACCCAGGTGGCGGAGGCTGTGGTGAGCCGAGATCACTTGCCACTGCACTCCAACCTGGGTGACTGCGGAGACTCTGTCTCAAAAAAAAATATATATATATATATATGCAGCAGCCTCAAGGTGTCTCTGACCTTCCCCCCTCATATACACACCTGTCTCTCAATCCTGTCCGTCCCAAAGCACAGGATGAAGCTGTCTGTCCTCTGAACTCTGGACCCTCCTTATCTGCCAAAAGTATGGAACCACCAAAGAAGAAAACAGTTATCTCTGGTTCCTTCCAGGAGTGGCCATAAACTGAACTCAGGTCACAGGAAGAAAGACTGAAGTCTGTAAACACACCTGGACAGATTTTTATCACCAACCATTGTCTTTCAGTCCAATTTAGTTTTACCAGCTGTTTTCTACTCTGCAGGCCCAAAACACTTTGTCCCAGGCCACTGTATGTTCTCCAAGTCCATTTATTTCCCCAAAACCTCCCTTACTATCCCTCAAATTGCCACATTTGCCCCAGCTCCTCTTCCCCTATGAAGAAGGGTATACCTCATTTATATGTCTGCACCTCACTGGATTACTGGGTAATCAATCTCATGTGATTCTCCTGCGCCTTTGAACATTAAAATAAATTTTGTAGGCCTTCTCCTACTAATCTGCCTTTTGTCAGTTGATTTCTCAGTGAACCTTCAGAGGGCAAAGGGGACGTTTCCTTTTGGCTGCTACACTCCTAAAGAGAAGGGATACGCCTACCCCTTTCCCTTTTCCTCTTCCTTCTAGCCACAATGCAGACTGGGTGGCATGAGCCATGATGGGATGAAGAAGAGGTAACACCCGGGAGTCACCCATCAGCCTTAGCCTGCTTACACATGGGAGTTACATGCAACAGAAACTATTTTCTCTCTTGCTTAAGGCACTATTTTTCCAGCTTCTGTTAAACAACCAAACACATACCTTACCTAATAAAATAGCTACCCTGGGGTATGGGAATATGCATAAGAAATTCATGCTTCCTTGTGGGAAATGTGACATGATTCAGGAGAAAGTTATTCCCACGGTGCAGGTATTTCCAAATAACAGGAGGTGAAAGTTGTAACGTAGCTACTAAACAGATCTTTTGTTGAGGCTTATCTCTTCTATCAAAGTTGGCAACCTATGATCCATGGGCTGGATCCAACCAACAGTCTGTGCTTGTAAATAGTTTTAGAACACAGCCATGCGTATTCATTTACATATTTTCTGTGGCTGCTTTTCAAGTTACAATGGCAGAGCTGAGTAGTCGTGACAAAGACTACATGGCCTACAAAGCCAAAATAGTTACTACCTGGCCCTTTCCGGAAAGTTTACTGGCTCCTGTCTTCAAAGATGGCAGCCTTTACACCCACGGGAACTCTAGCTAACTGATTTCAGATACCACTTTTTCTTTTTTCCATCTGGTAGTTTGCTCACATCTAAGTATTAATATACTCAATACTCTTCTTTCAGTTTATCCAAACATGCTATTTTCTGCTAAAGAACTATTTGAGAATTTTTAATTTCCTACTTCTTTCCTTGTAGTTACACTTGAGTGTCACTTAACTATAGGGACATTTTGTGCACAAAAAAGGTTATCTCTGCAATAGAATTAGTACATTACAAAGGTGAGTGGGGAAAACAAGTGGGGAGGGGCACAGCGTTCTGGCTGTTGATTCTGCTGTCTCGCATTCTGGCCTCAAAGCCAGTGAAATCCAAGTTCACACCCTGACCTCCAATGTCGCTGAGAACAGTGACTTTCTGTCACTGTTAAAGAAAATATATCTAAAATACTTAGAGCAAGACTGTGTTAAATCCAAAAATGTTATGGGTCTATTTTAGCAGAAGTTTTAAGATACGAGCCAATCTGAGTCTTAAAAGGTTAACTTGACTTGAAAAGACTCAAGCCATTAAGAAGTGATAAAGAATATGGAAAGCTATTGATCAAAATTAAGACAAGACAGAGAAACTCAATTGATACATGTGGATAAATCTACACATGGAAGAGAAGTTGTGCCTTTTCAAAAATAATTCCTAAATTAGATTCGTTTTAAATATCCATCAACTATAACATGCCTGTCTTAATACCCGTGAGATTCCACAATCTAATAAAAAAAAAATTTATGTTCAGAAAAATCTAACATTGCTGGGAGTATGTTTTTAAACTATATATAGTTGTGTATATATTTAGAACATGTACTAATTTTATTATACTTATATTCTAGAGCTGTGCTCTCTAGTATGGTAACCACTAATCACATGTGGTTTCAAGGGCTATTGAGTCCTTGAAATTTGGCCAGTCAAAACTGAGATCATATAAAATACTCTCGAGATCCTAAAGACTTAGTGTGATACAAAAGAATGTCAAATATTTCAATTCTTTACATTTTGATTACATATTGTGATGATAATACTTTAGATACACTGGATTAAATCAAATATACTATTAAAATCAACATATCCTTTTTTAGCTTTTTAAACATAATGACTAGAAGATCTTAAATTATAAATGAGGTCCATATTATATTTCTATTGAACAGTACTGGCCTAGAGCACTGGTCCCCAAGCCCGGGGCCATGGATCAGTGCTGGTCTGCAGCCTATTAGGAACTGGGCTGCACAGCAGGAGGTGAGTGGTGAGCAAGCGAGCAAAGCTTCATCTGTATTTACAGCTGCTCCCCATCACTCACATCACCTGAGCTCCGCCTCCTCTCAGATCAGTGGCAGCATTAAATTATCATAGAAGCATGAACCCTATTGTGAACTGCTCATTTGAGGGATCTAGGTTGCATGCTCTTTATGAGAATCTAATGCCTGATGATCTGTCACTGTCTCCCATCACCCTCAGATGGAACCATCTAGTTGCAGGAAAACAAGCTCAGGGGCTTTCACTGATTCTACATTATGGTGATTTCTATAATTATTTCATTGTATATTACAATGTAATAATAGAAATAAAGTGCACAATAAATGTAATGCACTTGAATCATCCCCAAACCAAACCCCAACTCTGGTCCGTGGAAAAATTGTCTTTCACAAAACCGGTCCCTGATGCCAAAAAGTTTGGGGACTGCTGGTTTAGAGTATCTAAGAGTACTTTCTTCCTCAGAGACAATTGTCAGCTTTGGACTTCTGAGAAACCTACCACCATGATACTGGTAACCAATAAATGTAAATTTTGTATTGGATATTTCAATGAAACTAAAAAAGCATTTTGCCTAATCCCAAAACATGGATTGTAGTTTTAAGACTCTATTTAGAATTAATAAAATAAAGTGTCTAACTTACATTTTTCTCCTTACTTTTCTCATTTTAATGTTATTGATTTCAAAGAGAAGATTTTGTTTGGATGGAAAGCAAGATGTGGTCTCAGTTATAAGTAGGAGGAGGGAAAGAGACCAAAAATAGAACTGACAAGAGAATGTTGCCAGATAAGAAACAATAACTAGACTTGCAATAAAGTTCGACCAAAAATAACCTTTGTGAAGAACAAAAAATGGAACACCTGAAATTATTTCTTTAGATGAAAACTTCTTCAGTGCTGCACCTTTACAATCAGCCTAGGGTACTAACATGGTATAGGATTAGACGAGGGAACGGCTTCTATAGAAAAAACACTTATTACTTCCTAAGATTCTTCATTGATATGCTTTCTACAGATAAGACAATCTTACTTAGCCAATGAATTTTTTAATTGGCACATCATAATTGTACATATTTATGGGGTACAATTGAACGTTTTGATACATGTGTATGTTGTATAATAATCAAATAAGGGTAGTTAGCATACCCATCACCTCATAGATTTGTATTTTATTGTAGTGAGTTAGTCTGTGAACTCCAAAACATCATATTACAAAGTGCTTTTCTTCCTGAAACAGTTCTAAAATCCTAACTTAGTTTTCTGGCCATTTAAATTTACTTTAATGAACTATTCTATTCAACCAATCACCATTCTTGTAAGTTCTTCAACAGAACAGAAGAGCATGTGCTGACTAACAGTACTCACCTGCCTCCCGGCCTATTGTTTTGAATGATTTACTCACAAAAGAAATATTTCACCCAGCAGAAAGGTGGAATATCTGAATGCACCTTTCAATCCTCCTAAGACCCACGTGAAAGTTATCTCCCACTGCTCTTTCAACATCACCTGTCAAGAATAAAAGTGTTGTGTCACTCAATCCAGTGGTTTGGACCTTGAAACTAGTGAAAAATGCTTACTTTAACAGGCCGGCATGGTGGTTCACATCTGTAATCCCAGCACGTTGGGAGGCCAAGGTAGGAGGATTGCTTGAGCCTGGAGGTTGAGACATGCCTGGGCAACACAGCGAGACCCCGTCTATACAAACAGTCTAAAAATTAGCCAGACATCTTGGCACACACCTGTAGTCCCAGCTGCACAAGAGGCTGAGGCAGGAGGATCACTTGGGCCCAGGAGGTCGATGCTGCAGTAAGCTATGATGGTGCCACTGCACTCCAGCCTGGTCAACAGAGTGAGATCTTGTCTCTTAAAAAAATAAATAAATCTTGTTTTCACTTTCCAGATGTCAGGAAAAGAAAATTATCCTCAGTGCCCAGTTATAGAAATGCCTGTGTGATCATTTCTGAAGACCAGTTGCTACTGAGGTCAACAGGAAGACATAAAGTCTGATTCTTCTGTTTCTAATTTACAGGTGAAGGAGTACTTCACTTGCCCCTGCACCTCAAAAACAAACAAACCCAAACAAAGAAAACCTCCAAAATGCTTTACTTTTTCTTTTTAAATTACTGAAAGACCAAAGGCAAAAAGAAGCTGTATGAAATGTTCAGAACACTGTATTTTTCTTTAATAGGGCTTGTGATCCTAGGAATAACAACCCTACCTCCAACTTAATGAACCTGCAGCAAGATCTTGCAGCTATGCCTCACCTAGAGTTGCAGAAAGCATATTCACGGGAACATTTAGTATTTGGACTGATGGAAGTAAGTAGAGTCTGTGCAGAGGGAAAAGAAACTTGAAAAAGACTAGAGAGAGAGAGAAAGAGAGAAAGGACAGGGTGGCACCTATTCTCAATCAGCCTCTGGGACTAGGTCTAATCTTCCCCAGAAAGGAATGAGATAGGCCATTTTGGTAAGGAAACTTACGAGACTGTACTCAAGCTTGAGAGTCTAATGGACAGGATGTGACTCCAGAGTCCAGAGGTATGGCCAGGTGTTGATGCGGTGAAGCAAGCCAGGGCAGGCTGGCATGGCACTGGTGGTGGGCCCCTCACCAGGGGTAGCTGAGGAAGTGAGTGTCCATATGAAAGACATTGAGTTCACCTATGTCCTTGATGGTAACATGCTCTTGCTTTCATCATCTTCCTCACTGCTGCCATCACAGTCTTCACAACCTCACTGTCAATGTGTTGCCTTAAAAAAAAAAACTGCTAATAGAAACAATTTTGGAGGATATGGCCAGTGGAATCATTGCTTCTGTCACAACGTCTGTGCAGCAATGGTGAGCTGTGGGCCAAGGTTGGACACCAGCAAGGAAGCACTGTGGCCACTCTCCCAATGCAGCAAAGTTCTCACAATGGGTGCCACTGCAGCCACTGTGGCCAGCTGCCTGCTTCCTGTGGATGGACAGCTGAGGTGGATAGGAAAAGATCAGAGGACTTGATCAAGGGCACACGTGAGACAGAGCTTTAGGAGGGACTGAGGTCTGGCCAGTGTGTTCGTGTGGCCTCCTAGTTCAAACTCGGAGCCTGCAGGGGCTTCTGTGCTTTCAGATCACATGCAATCTTTCTACCAGAGAAGGAAGCATAAGTCAAGTCAGAATCCCCAATCCCAGGAGTGATATTATTACTATATATTTGGAACAGTAAGCACAGAGAATACAACTTTTCATATTTCAGATTGGAATTTTCCATTTGAATAGGTGTTTCAATATTTATCTCATACTGCTCGATAGGTAGACTCATGAACATGATAGTAAATATTTTTTGAAAATTGAATTATGTTTTACATTTCTCTAAGCAAGATCATGTGAAGGCCACAACTCCATCTTAGATGTTAATTCACCATGTTAATTTCTGGTTATTCCCTATTCCAGGAAACTCTCTAAGATTTCTACTTTATGTACTGTTACTGTAAATCTTGCCCTTAGGAAATACCCATAGCATTCTTGCCTTTCCCTACAATTGTCCTACACATTCCTTCCCTATGGTATATGAGTCCTGTGTCTGGGGAGTAATAGTGCAGAGATCTACCATCTTTCCTGGCAGCTACCCAAGACTAGAGCTTCTGTTGGTAAGACCCTATTTTAATATTTATGTTTCTTTTTGATAAACTGGATTTGTCGGCCTCTTTCTTCTGCCTCTCAGCTTCCTCGGCTTTTAAGGGTAGGTTTGCATAGATGTGCTCACCACAGAACAGATGATATAGAAAGGAATCCATAATAACAGCCCTGGTTAAAACATCACCCACTAAATGCGTTTGTTTTCTACAACTGGATTTTTACATCCTATTTTCTAGAAATGGGATATAATTTAAATTGAATTCTACTTTCTTTCTTTCTTTCTTTCTTTCTTTTTGAGACTTTGTTTCACCCTGTCGCCCAGGTCAGAGTGCAGTGGTGTGATCTCGGCTCACTGCAACCTCCACCTCCTGGGTTCAAGCAATTCTCCAGCCTCAGCCTTCTGAGTAGCTGGGACTACAGGCACCCACCACCATGCCTGGCTAATTTTTGTATTTTTAGTAGAGATGGGGTTTCACCATATTGGCCAGGCTGGTCTTGAACTCCTGACCTTATGATCCACCCACCTTGGCCTCCCAAGGTGCTGGGATTACAGGCATGACCCACAGCAACTGGCCAAATTCAACATATTTTTATTGAGCACTTAACATGTGCTATGCTTTGAGTTAGTTGCTAGAGACTCAAAGATGAATAAAACATAGTTCTTGTCCTTATAGTGGCAAAGGATTGTCAGAGAAGATAGATATAAGGTCATGAGGGAAATATCAGCATCAAGGAGGAAGTGATTAATTCAAGACTGATGGGGAGAAGTCAAGATAACATTATGGCATTGAAGCTGAAGCTTAAAAAATATTTGAGATTATACCAAGGTGCAGTGCCACATGCCTGTGGTCCCAGCTACTTGGAAGGCTGAGGAAGGAGAATCTCTTGAGACCAGGAGTTAGGGTCTGCAGTGAGCTATGATCATGCTTGTGAATAGCCAGCACTTCAGCCTAGTCAACATAGTTAGACCCCATCGCCAAAAAATATATATACCAGGTAGTTAAGCAAGGGAGGGGTGCTCCAAACATAAAAAATATGTACCTGGGGGAAGCTAGATGAAGAGTACACTAGGATCTCTCTATATCATTTGTGCATTTTCCTGTGAACCTGTAATTATTACAAAAGGAATTTTTTTTAAAAAAAAAAAAGGACACATGCTAGTGTTCATATATATGAACATGCATGATTTTTAGGAGAAATAACAATCCTGGATGAAGGATTGGGATAGGAGGTGTATTAGTCTATTCTCACACTGCTATAAAGAACTGCCCTAAACTGGGTAATTTATAAACAAAATATGTTTAATTGACTCACAGTTCCACATGGCTTGGGAGGCCTCAGGAAACTTACAATCATAGCAGAAGGGGAAGCAGGCCTCTTCTTTACAAAGTGGCAGGAGAGAGAGAGACAGCATGTGGAGGAGGAACTTTCAAACACCTATAAAACCATCAGATCTCATGAGAACTCACTCACTATCATGAGAAGAGCATGGGGAAACTGCCTCCATGATCCAGTCACCTCTCACCAGGTATCTCCCTCAACACATGGGGATTATGAGGGTTACAATTCAAAATGAGATTTGGGTGGGGACACAAAGCCTAACCATATCAGGAGGATACTGGACAGGGAATCAGGAATCAGATTGTATTGGAGAAAAATAGCTGGCAGCAAGTGGAAGAGTCTTTGAACAGATAAACTAATTAATATACTATTTTAATAGCTCCAAAGAGAAATTATGAAAACCTGGGACTAAATCTGTGGCAGTGGGAAAGGAGAGAAGAGAAAAGACTGAAGAAAAGAGCAACAGGTGTTAGTGATTCTGATAAAGAGGAAACAAGCAAAGATAACTTTATGATTGGGGGAAAATTCATACTATTCATCATTGTAGAGAAAAACCAAAAAGGCTTTTAGAGTGAAAGATAGTAAATTCAGTTTGGAACTATTGAAATTAAGGCCAACACCATGTGGAACATGGATTGGAATTCAAGAATAAGGTCTTATAAATGTGCATTTTCTGTGCTGTTTAAGAGTATTCAATTCTGCTATAGAAGACAAGAAAAGAAACCGGATGGACTGAATTCATAAGAATTGTTAGGCATATTTAGAAAAAGTTATAAAAATATGTGAAACTCAGACAATGCGTTAAGTATAGATAATGGGTAAGCAAGTAACTTGTGAGACATTGGTAAAATTAATGTGGCATGTTATATATAGACAGAGTAACGTGTAAGGCCTGCCAATCATTGATCAATAGAATAAACTGAAAATACAATGGTGCACAAAGGAGTTTTGTTTAAGATCAGATAGAAATAGATGGAAAAATCAAATCATAGTACCTCTAGGATGACAGCTATGTCACCCTCAAATTCAGCCACCTATTGACAATACCCACTATGGTCTTATTCTGGCCTATATGCACTTGTGTAGAACAAGCATGTATCATTGGCTCAGGACTCCTTTTGTCTGTGAACCTGTAGCTTAAACCTCACCTCTGGTTCTCAAAATCACATTATTGGCAAGGAAGGCTGACATCACTCATTTTTTATCCATTTTCTCAGCATTCGCAAGTAAGAGAAAGAGAGAAGATATATGAACATTATGATATCCAGGACTCAGGTATTGTGTTCCTTTCGTCCACTTGGACTTAATCTAAGAATGTTAACTTACCCTATCTCCTTACCCTTGCCTCTCATTGTGTATTTCAAATTGATTCAGTAAACTGTGATACAAGTATCTTAATTGGTCCCTAAACCTTTCTGCTCTTTGATCTCTGAGATAACATGCTTCATAGTGCCCTTAGAAGCTACCATTGCCTCAAGGTAATTCCCTGCATGATTGGTCTGGTCTGGAGGACTGTAATCATTTAGGTGTTTGAAGATCAGATAACCTAACTAGACCCCAATTACTTTTAACACAGTAAATTTAACGTATGTAAGTTTTCAACAAATGTAAAACCCCATAAGACAACATCAAGCCTCTACCTTCAAAATACTAGAAGTTACCTCTTTTTATATGCTTCTGAAAATTTGTGATATAAATTTTGCCTTTGAGGGCAAAAACCATACCCTATTTATCTTTGTATCTCCATACCTAGCTGAACACCTGTAATAGTGCACTCAATGTATTTTTGTTGAATTAAAGAATAAGTTTCAGTGCATTTTCATAATGCAGATATTTACATAATAATATTTATATGCTGACTCTGACAAAGCTCATTATTAGATTTAATAAACAGATTTATTTAAAATTGTATAGATTAAACCATTCATCCAGACAGAGATTGTTGTGGAAAAAAACTGAATTCCTCCTGGACAGGACTGACAGAATGAAAATTACTTAAATGACATGTTGGTTCAAGACCCCAGGATCAACAAACCTCAATTTGGTTTTCAGCAGATTATGACAAAGATCCCAAATTCTCTACTCATTGTCAAAGTAAGTTAGCAAGCAGATGTGATACTGTGCAAATATGGAAAAGTAAGTCCATGTCATACATGCTGTGTTTGTTCAGGAATAGTGGAGCAGAGAAGTGACGTGAGTGTCTAGGTAAAGTCAGACCCTAGCACATGAAAAAAACAGAGAAAACAAAATGAGAGTCTTTTTGTTTCTTCATCTGGGAAGATGTTTAAGTCTGAGACAAGTTAGATATATTATGATTTGTTCAGACAATAAAATATTTTCAGTTGTCGAAAAGATGAAAAACAACTTATGAACTGATTTGGAACAATCTATCAGATATATTGCCAAGCAGAAAAAAAATAAGGTGAGAAGCAGTTTGTATGTCCTGCTAATATTTTGTGCATAAAGTTTTGTGGAAGAATACACAGTATATTGATTACACTCATTACAGTGGTTGACTTCAGGAAGGAAAACTGGGTAGGATAAGATATAGTAGAAAGCAAACTAGTTTTTTTATTTTGCATATTTTTAAAATTTTTTATAATTTTTCATGCATTATGGTTTCAAAAAGGCAAAATGGAGTAAAATAAGTAAAAGAATTTTTAAAATTTAAAGTCAGTTTTTTTCTAAAATACTCTTTCATCAGGGTATGTAAAACTCAGTGCAGTAAACAAATGTATTTCCACTCCTGTTTATGTCTATAGTACATTGTGCATTGGAGGATTTTTCATTTACTATCTGTTGAGCCTCCGAAAACAGGATAAGAGATTACCATTTCTAATTATGTTGTGCATAAAGTTATATATTTAGAGTGCTTTTCTTCTGACTTAATAAATATGTCACATAGTCCATTAACTCACTAAGCCCTATTCAACTCCAAAGGTTCCAATATACATGATTTCACAAATGAAAAAATTTAAAAAAATAAAAACTTTGACTCACATAAACAATATAGAGAAGAAAATGAAATACATGTACCTTGGTTTTCTCATCTATAAAATGGGAATGATGAAAGTATTTAGCCTGCCAATAATGTACATGTAAAACTCATAATAAATGGTAGTTGTAACTAATGTAACTTAAAGGTCAAACAAAGAGATGCTTGTTCTGTATAAGTATTTATGTCCAGAAAACATAAGCTTATTGTCTTATTTAAATAAAACTGTAAATGCCTAATGATGCTTGGTGATGGCTATTATCTTCCTATCACAGCTTGGCAAGGATCTCTCCCAAATATCTATGATTACCCATTTGAATTGGAAATGGCCCATCTCCCCGCATATTCACAATTAGCTGCTTCAATGGCATTGGTAAACAAAATAACCAAATTTTTGTTCAAATTTCTTACACATTGTAAAGTTCATCTAAAATGGTTTTTTAAATGTAGATTTCTTATTTAAAAAAAAGAAAAAGAAGCATACCATATATTGACCTCTGAGTGATGAAGAACTTGAATTAAGATCATGAAGATACTAAGAATCCACATTTGGAAAAGAGAGAATTAAATTTATCTTCCTAAAGACAAATATAAAGACAAGTTTAAAAACAATTCATTCTGATTTGTTAAATTGACCAGGTAACCACCCTGTAGTCTATTTTTATTGCCTTTGTAAACACAGGTAGGGCATCATTTATCTGGAGCTTTAGTGAAGAATCATGTTGGTGTCTTAAACCTTCTAAAGAGGTTTACATTTAAAGGCCTAGTCCTTGGGAATAAAGATAAACCCGGCTAAATCACTTTTGGGTACACATGCTGTCCACCAGAAATTACCTGATTGATTTTTTAGTTATGCCTGCAACACAAACTCCTACCTCTTCCAGTCCCTCAGTGATGTCTGTCCTCAACTGGTTAAATATCTCATCACCACCATGAAGGGAGGCGTGCATCAAGAGCCACTCAATACCTGTCAGTGACCACTCAGAAGTTTGGGGCAACAGGGAGAGAAAGAGAAACAAAGGCAAAATACCTGTACATGCCTCTGTGAGTCTGTGTACACAAAAGGAGAACTGAAAGGGGAAAGAGAGAGAGTAAGGATCAGAGAAACCTTGAGGAGCCTGGGAGAAGGACCATTTTTGGAGGAGACCTGTGTTCTATGACTCAGACAGGGGAGGAATCAGGATGATTTTTCAAAGGTATTATTTCTGAGACTTAGCTTATGTTCAGTCTACTGAATTCCATGGCTGGAGCAAACAAACAATGAAATCTGCTCAGGATAACAATGAAGTGGTATCACAAACGCATGTTTTTTAAAAAAAAAAAAAAGAAAGAAAACCCATCAATCTCATCAAGGCGCCTGGATCCTGAAAAGGAAGAGGAGAACATATATGTTTGAAACGAGGAAAACTATGCATAACCATTCCCAGGACACCATTCACTAAATGTCAGGAACTAGAAGGGTTCCTGAGCTCCTAATATCGAGCAGGTACAATCTCATGACACGAGGATGGAGAAGCGACTCTGATTTCCAGTGCATGATGGGGTGTTAGGAGTCCTTAGAAAGCAGATTCATGCTTCTAAAAAAAACCGAATTTTGGTTTATATCTACTGAGAACTTACCTAGCTCCTAACCACTGAAATGAAAAGGTGTATTTTGAAGTTATTTCTGAGAGTGGAAAAAGAAATGCTCCACTTTTGAGCCTTAATAAAGTCATGTTAGGGCAGTAAAGGCCATCTACTTTAACAAAAGCAACCGTGTCCAACTATATCATTTATATCGAGTGGTGAAAACCATTGCAGGATCCACTATAGCATATCAGAATTACAAAGAGTAAAAAAAAAAAACAAAATGTTTGATCTCTTTACTTCAACTCAGAAATTGCTGAAATTCATAACCATATTAGGAGAAAATCAACAGAATGGGCAAACTTTTCTCACAGGCAGAAGAGCCTTAAATTTACTCTGATTTTTAATTTCATTTAACATGTATTGCTATACTAAGGAAGGCCCTTCTGTATAAATAATAATCAGAAAAAGAGAAGGTCTTTGAAATGGGAGAGGACAGTTTAATGTTTTCACCGGTATATGCAACCACGAGTCCAGTTGTAAATCTTTTCGGTGCTGTCTAGCCTGGAAAGGGGAGAATTATGTACTGGAATATGCAAGAGAAGGCTGGAAGTCCTTATGCAGATGTAAGTTGATTAAAATTAGCACTTCATGAAATTGCTTCTTTTTTTTAGATGAAAAGTGATTCTAAGTGGGACACAGCTATAAAAGTAAAAAGTCCTCGTTTTTCAATCTGTGCTAAAGGTTCTTTCCATGAGCGACCTTATTTGGTGCTTTAACATAAGATTATAATATGCAAGAACTTTTAAAATAGTTTTTCCTTTTTCTTGTTTCAGTTGTTATGAAAAACCGCCATGATTATCTGAAGTCAGAGTAAGTAGCTGGTAGAAAGAGGATTCAAACCTCAAGCTTAGGACTAATAAATGCCACATAACTTTGGACAAACTACTTAACTTTGTAGCTATGGATTCACCTTTAAGTTTCCCTCATAAAGTGGCTGAGAGGAGTAGGTAAGAGCACTCCTACTGAGCACCTTCTCAGTGTCTGGCACCATCCACATGGCTGTCAGTAGCTGTTACTATCATTATCAGTGTCCGTAAGTGGTGTTAGATTTAGTGCCAATGCTGTTACTGTTGGGGAGGAAAATAAATTCTTCTACCTTCTACTCATCATAGGTTCTCCAACTGGGACCTGGCAAATTAGATTGACAATGAAATAGCAAGAGAAAAACAAACAGAAGTTTAACATGAGCATCTTGCATATACATGGGAATACTCAGTGATGAGTAATCCAATAAAGGTGGTTAAGACTTGGGTATATATAGTATCACAACAAAAAAACAATAAATTTTAGAGAGACAAAGGAAAAAGCCTGAATTTCTAGTGCAGGCTGGACCTGATGGCTCATGCCTGTATCCTAGCACTTTGGGAGACTGAGGCTGGAGAATCGCTAGAGCCCAGGAGTTCAAGATCAGCCTAGGCAACATAGGGAGACTCCATCTCTATCAAAAAAAAAAAAAAAAAAAAAAAAAAAATCTAGGGCAACAAACAAAAATATATGAGGGAAACTGATGGAAGATAAGGGCTAGTTAGTAAGGTTTGTTATGTAGATTCCCTGTGCAGTCAAACATCTGAAAGCTGACAAGCATCTAGAGTTGTCTCTGGTGATTAACTTCCTCCTTGGTAGAGAGGAGAAAGGAGACACCTGTACAAATTTATGTCTTGCTTTTAGAAAAACTGGGGGAAGGCAGTGCGATTTTCTTGTATCTGTTTCTTCTCAATTGCTTTCAGCTCAAAATAATACTATGCCAAAGTGGCATATTTGTGGGTGGCACATTCCTCCACCCTTCATTATTCAATTCTGCAAACTTTGGTTGCATACCTGTGATATGCTAAGTACTACACAGGTGCCTATGAGAAGTTTATAATCTTGTAAGTACACAAATAACTGAGTCCGTTTGATTTGAAAAAAAAAAAAGAGGGAGGAGAAAAGAGGTTAATGTCAAGCAGGAATTTTAATTGAAATTGAAAATCCCCTTGGATTGCTGACTCAGATCCACTACTACCATGACACGGCAGAGGCTGCAACCTGGTGCTTCTGAAAAATTATACTGAAAGATGCAAAGGGCCTGTTTGTTGTTGTTGTTGTTGATTCAGAGTCTTGCTCTGTTGCCCAGGCTGCAGTGCAGTGGTGCCATCTCAGCTCACTGCAACCTCTGCCTCCCACGTTCAAGTAACTCTCTTGCCTCAGACTCCCTAGTAGCCGAGACTACAGGCATGCGCCACCACACCCAACTAATTTTTGTATTTTAGTAGATACGGGGTTTTACCATGTTGGCCAGGCTGGTCTTGAACTCCCAACCTCAGGCAATCTGCCCACCTCGGCCTCCCAAAGTGCTGGGAGTACAGGCGTGAGACACCGCACCCAGCTATTTTAAGACTACTTTGTTTCATTAGTATTTTTAAGATAATATGCTCTTCTGAGAGATCTTCCTCATGTTATCAAACTAATTGGTTCACTACACTACCAACATTGCCAATTACACCCAAGTATCTCCCGTCATGTACTTGGGTTGCTTCTATTCAAGCCCTCTGTGCTGCTGACTCACCAGCATCAAAAGAAGTACATGCTACCTATCACTGACATTTCTTGCCGGCATACAAATTGGACCGAAGCACTGGCAATTAATATTTCCACTCTTGTCTGCCTGACATATATATCATTAGCGGTACTTCACCTGTAGAAATGAAATTAAATTATGGAAAAAATAGGGATTTTTAAGACCCAAATCAATGACAGGTGCACTTGACTTCCAGATATGCTTATAAAGAAGAGGGAAAGACTAAGGCATTGTGTAGTTTTGAGTACATACTTTTAATTACTGTTTTTGTTTTGTTTTGTTTTGTTTTTCTGAAACAGGTTGAGGCAGGAATGACATAGCATTCATGTCATTGCATCACTTTAAGGTGCATAAAAGAATCTGATTTATATGTGGAATCTAAAAAAGTAGAACTCAAAAAAGTAGAGGATAGAACAGTGGTTACTAGAGGCTGGTTGGGGCACAGGGAAGAAGAGGAAAAGGAGAGACCTTTGGGATCATTCCACAATGTATTGATATGTTGAAACACCACATCATAACCCACAAATATAGACCCCATAAATTATCTTTTATCAATTAAAAATACAAGTGTCAAAAAATTTTTAAACTCCACTAAAAAAATAAAACTCCTAAGAGAATCTGATTATTATTTTGTCATTTAAGTATTTTTGGCACTCAAAATTAATATAATCTAAAAGTAAAAAATCACAAGTAATTAGTGTGAGCCCCAAGTCTCCTACAAGCTACAACCAAACCCAAACCTTACCAAACTTTTTTAGAACCATAGACGATGACGGTGACAAGACCAAAGCTCTGCCTCAAGTGGCATCCAGGCCCACCCCTGGCTGTGAGGGGTTTCTCTCTCCTAAGTTTCCAAAACTCAGGAGAAATCTGGAGGATAGCATCGACTCCTTCTTCCTGTGTGACACTTTGGCACTCTCCTGTTACTCACAAAGCCAGTCCCCCAACAGATGAGATCTTTCTCCATTTGGTGTCACAAAGCCAATACATAAAACTGACAGTGAGTGTTAAGCAGTGCAGGCTTTATTTGCTGGCCATGGAATTCAGAAGCAGGAGAAAGGTTCACAAGTCAACTTGACTAAGGAGTGGGTTAAAATATAGGGTTTCTCTAACGAAGGGGTTGGACCTTAAAAGTGAAGGGAAGCATATTCATATCTTTCCAGAAATGGGCGGTGAACTTTCCGGAACCAGAGCGCCACCTTCCTGTCTGTCCTTTCATGGCTTCTTCCGGTTGTTGTTATGGCAATTATCAACAGTCATGGTGCTGATAGGAGTTTCATCTAGCATGGCAATGAGATTATAATGAAGCCTGAGGTCTTGCTGAAGTTGTTGGGTCAGCTATCTTGGTTCTAACCAGTCTCAACCGGCCTGGTTACAAAGGGAAATTTTTATCACAGGTGTCCTGTTTCTTAAGCAGGGTTAGGGCCAGATAGAAATTCATCAATGTCTCATCTCCTTCAGATCTTTACTCAAATGTCACTTCCAGGAGTGCTTTCTGGGTCACCATTCCTAAAAGGGCACATATGCCACAGCCCTTATCTCCCGCTGACACAGAATACATCTGGCTTATCACCCACCTCCCCCTACTAGAATATTAGGGCCATCAGAGACTTTTGTATGTTTTGCTCATGGCTATACATCCAGGGCCATACTAGTATAGTGCCTGGTACGTAATAAATGTCAAATATTTGTGTTGAATGCAGGAAAGACACCTTTCCGTCCTGAATGTGGAAATCTACAAGTCCATGCAAGTTCCCTGGAGCCTACTATAACAGCAACTTATATTAAGAAAATTAACAAAAACTTGAAAATAAGGTACAATAGTCCCCACTTACCTAAGTTTCACTTTCTACAGTTTCAATTATCTGGGATCGACCACAGTCTGAAAATATTAAATGGAAGATTTCATAAATAAACAATGCATATGTTTTAAATTGCATGCCATCCTAAGAAGTATGATTAAGTCTTGCACTGTCCTACTGCATCCCACCCAGGATGGGAATTGTCCCTCTGTCCAGCAGATACACACTATGTTCCCCACCCATTAGTCACTTTGTCACTTGGTGATCAGATCATGTCATTGTACTGCAGTGTTTGTGGTCAAGTAACACTTATTTTACTTCATAATGGCCCCAAAGCACAAGCGTAGTGATGCCGGCACATAATAATTATTCGATTTTATTATTAGTTATTGTTGTTAATCTCCTACCTCCTATGCCTAATTCATAGATTAAGCTTTATCATAGGTATGTAGCATAGGAAAAATAAATAGCCTATGTAAGGTTTAGTACTATCTACAGTTTCAGACATCGACTGGGGGCCTTGGAACATATTCCGCTGAGGATAGGAAGAATTACTATAAAAGGATGGCTGCTCGTCTTAATTCAATGGCATATTGAATCATTGGCATGATATGCCCATGTAGGGATTATTTAGTTCTTCAGGAGAGTGAATCCTTGAATCTTTTTCTGTCATACTATGTACTACTGATTAGGGTCTAGACTCCGTGAAGTTACATGGTAACTTGGAGATTTTTATCTGATAGTGATGAAATGAATTATGTGCAGAATTTTTTTAAAAAACCCAAAGGTTATGTTTTTATTGTGCTATCAGACATAAATCAGTTTCTATCTAACCTAGTAATCTTATTCCAACATTCTGTCTTCACTGCCTTTAAATACTCAGTACCTCAAAAGCATTTTGAGCTGGCTTTATCACCCTGTTGGTTCCTTCACCAATGACTTAAATAAATCTTTAATGTGTGCTCATTTTATATTTGTATGACAATCACGTGTTAATATTTTGAAGATGATTTTGACAGTTTAGAGTGGTTCCCCACCAATGTGCCCAAATGGATGATACAGATTGGGTCAGAAGTAGATCTGGTTTGTTAAACTTTTGTTTATTGTCAGACTATTGGTTAGCTCAAATCAATGTTAAGATGTTCCCGCTGGAAAGGGGAACCACTCTTTGAGATCTGAGACTGTCAGTTGTGATTTTGGGCTTACCTTTAACCTCTGGCTGATGTTGTAGAACTGAAGCAGTGACCTCTTAGTCCAGATAATTTGTAACCCTTTTTCTCTTGTTATGTGAGCTTGAAATATTGAACTACACCTGGAATGTATTAATAAAATAGACTATAAAGCCTCACAAAAGCTCTGTTCTGGTTGTTTTATAGAGAATAATAAATCTTTACATAAATCTAATATTCCCAGAATGCCTAGAAAAAAACTAAAGTTCTAATACTTTAAATATGCTTTGTCCCGCATCCCCAACAAATGAACAAATGAAAATCAGAAACTGCTGTTTCAGAAACATTATTATATGAGAATCCAGGTTTATGTAATCAAAATGACTCTTTAGACATATTAAACTTGTTTAATCACTTTAGTTTAAAAACAGCTATTTGTCTTCTGTCTGACTTTATCTATGTAGAATATAATATAACAAAACATCACAATAAATCTCTGTTTTCTCTTGAATACACTACTTAATCTGAATTCCTCAAAACTCTTATGCTATTTTACTAATCAGACAAACCAACATACTTTCACATAAAGTTTTGAATTATGAAAAACACAAAATTATGTATTCAATTAAGCATGGTTATATTCTGATGTTTTTTACATCAACAGTGATTATGGCCTATAGTGCATCAGTTTTCACATAATTTTCAAGATCTTTAGTTAACATGAGGAACATAGATTATTATTAACTTGAGTTAATGAATAATCTTTGGATATCTGGATAATTTCTACTAGGAGAATACTAAAACATTGGTCAGCAAGCATAGTTTTTCACATATCTATGAATATGCATGTCTATATGTATGTGTATATGTATATACACAAACATATATGTATTCTGACTGTTCCAACAATTGATCTTTCCGTCATATCTCTCTCTCTCTCTGTCTCTCTCTCTCTGTCTCTCTCTCTCTCTCTCTCCCACCTCTCCCTGGGCCTCCCTATTCCCTGAGACACAACAATATTGAAATTGGGCCAATTAAGAGCCCTACAATGCCCTGTAAGTATTCAAGTTAAAGGAAGAGTTGCGTGTCTCTCACTTTAAGTCAAATGCTAGAAACGATTAAGCTTGGTAACAAAGACATGTCAAAAGCTGAGACAGGCTAAAAGCTAGCCTTCTTACACCAATTAGCCAAGTTGTGAAGACATAGAAAAAGTTCTTGAAGGAAATTAAAAGTGCTACTCCAGCAAACAAGCAAATGATGAAAAAGCAAAACAGCCATATTGCTGATAGGGAGAAAAGTTTGAGGAGTCTGGATAGATCAAACCAGCCACAACATTCCCTTAAGCCAAAACCCAATCCAGAGCAAGGTCCTAACTCTCTGCAATTTTGTGAAGGCTGAGAGGGGTGAGGAAGCTGCAGAAGAAGGTTGGAAGCTAGCAGAGATACGCTCATAAGTTTAAGGAAAGAGGCCATCTTTGTAGCAAAAAGATACAAGGTGAAGCACAAGTGCTAATGGAGAAGCTGCAGCTAGTTATGAGATGATATAGCTAAAATAATTGATGAAGGTGGCTGTGCTAAGTAACATGTTTTTTTATTTTATTGTATTCTTTGAGACAGAGTCTTACTCTGCCACCCAGGCTGGAGTGCAATGGTGCAATCTCGGCTCACTGCAACCTCCGCCTCTCAGGTGCAAGCAATTCTCCTGCCTCACCACCCCCCAATCCGAGTCGCTGGGATTACAGGTGCCCACCACCATGCCTGGCTAATTTTTGTGCTTTTAGTGGAGATGGGGTTTCACCATGTTTGCCAGGCTGGTCTCGAACTCCTGACCTCAAGTAATCTGCCCACCTTGGCCTCCTAAAGTGTTGGGATTACAGGTGTGAGCCACCGCATCCAGCCTAAATAACAGATTTTAAATGTAGATGAAACAGCCTTCTATTGGAAGATGATGCTGTCTAGGACTTTCATAGAGAGGAGAAGTCAATGTTTGGCTTCAGAGCTTCAAAGGATAGGCTGACACTCCTGTTAGGGATGGATGCAACTGGTGACCTTAAGTTGAAGCCAATGCTCACTTACCATTCTGAAAATACTGGGAGTTATGCTATATCTACTCTTCCTGTGCTCTAAAAATGAAACAGCAATCCCTGATAACAGCATATCTATTTATAAAATGGTTTATTGAATATTTTAAGCCCACTGTTGAGACCTACTTCTCAGAAAAAGAGGTCCCTTTCAAAATATTACTGCTCATTGACAATGCAACTGGTCATTTAAGAGTTTGATGGATATGTACAAGGAGAGTAATGTTGTTTTTACATCTGCTAACACAGCATCCATTCTGTGGCCCATGGATCAACAATTCATTTCAGCCTTCAAGTCTTATTATTAAAGAAATATATTTCATAAGGTTTTAGCTGCCATAGATAGTGATTCTTATGGAACTGGGCAAAGTAAATTGAAAACCTTCTGGAAAGGAGTCACCATTCTAGATGCCATTATGAACATTTGTGATTCATAGGAGAAGGTCAAAATGACAACAATAACAGGAGTTTGAAAGAAGTTGATTCCAACCCCCTGGGTGACTTCAAGAGGTTTCAAGACTTCAATGGAGGAAATCACTACAGATGCGGTGGAAACAGCAAGAGAACTAAAGTAGATGTACAGCCTGAAGATGTGACGGAATTTCTGCAATCTCATGGTAAAACAGATGAGGAGTTGCTTCTTATGGATAAGCAAGAAAGTAGTTTCTTGAGATGAAGCCTATTCCTGGTGAAGATGCTGTGAATATTGTTGAAATGACAACAAAAAATGTAGAATAGTTCGTAAACTTAGTTGATTAAGCAACAGCAGGGTTTGAGAGGACTGACTTCAATTCTGTGTGAATAGAATGCTATCAAATGGCATCTCATGGTACAGAGAAATCTTTCGTAAAAGGAAGAGACAATCAGTGCAGGAAACTTCATTGCTGTCTTACTTTCAGACAGCAACAGCCACCCCACCCTGATCAGTCAGCAACCATCAGCATCAAGGCAAGACCCTCCACCCTCAAAAAGATTAAGACTTGCTGAAGGCTCATATGATCATTAGCAAGTTTTAACAATAAAGTATTTTTAAGTTAAGATATGTACATTGTTTTTATAAATAATTCTATTGTACACTTCATAAACTACAATCTTGTGTAGGCATAACTTTTATATGCACTGGGAAACCAAAAAACTCATGTGACTCTCTTTACTGCTATAGTCACTTTATTGTGGTGGTCTGAAACCAAACCCATATCTCCAAGACATGTCTGTATTCCCTGAAGGCAAAATTGAAAACTCTGTGTTAAAGAAGGCATCATTTTTGCCATTTTAAGAATGTGATAAAACGATACATATGATTATAGAAAATCATATTGAGTGTCTTCCACTGACTTTCTAAAATTTGAGCATTTTAGAAAGAGAACAGAACACTTATTTAGTTAAAAGTTAACTAAAGTAAGTAACTTGCTGAGCTTTCAGCAAGTACTAATCTTGCAGATGGAGGATCTTGCCTTGACGCTGATGGCTGCTGACTGATTGGGGTGGTGGTGGCTGAAGGTTGAGGTGGCTGTGGCTGTCTGAAAGTAAGACAGCAATGAAGTTTGCTTACTTTACTTACTTGAGTTAAAAGTTAAAGTTAATGGCCAGGCGCAGTGGCTCACACCTGTAATCCCAGCCCTTTGGGAGGCCAAGGCTGGCAGATCACCTGAGGTCAGAAGTTCAAGACCAGCCTGACCAACATGGAGAAACCCCATTTCTACTAAAAATACAAAATTAGCCGGGCATGGTGGTGCATGCCTATAATCCTAGCAAC
Source organism: Pan troglodytes (assembly GCF_028858775.2). NCBI lineage: Eukaryota > Metazoa > Chordata > Mammalia > Primates > Hominidae > Pan > Pan troglodytes. The sequence continues at coordinate 33,923,330 of NC_072412.2, forward strand.
TCAGGAGGATGAGGTAGGAGAATCACTTGAACCTGGGAGGCAGAGGTTGTGGTGAGCCAATATCACACCATTGCACTCCAGCCTGGGCAACAAGAGTGAGATTCCATTTCAAAAAAAAAAGTTAAAATTAATATGTGTGACTAAGACTGCTAGAAAAAGAGAGGCAGAGAAATATAACTTTGGATAAAAGGTAATGGAGTGTTTACAATGAAAAAAAAGAAAGAATTTTGTCCTAAAATTAAGTATCTTGCTCCAGAACATGAACAAAGATTGTGAAGATTAAAACTTGAATAGATATGTACAATTATAGAAGAATGTGAAAAATGATTTTGTGGCCTTGCTTTATAATAAATACTAATAATTAATGTAAAAATAAGCATGACACATGTTAAAAATTTGGCAAAGTTGGCTTAGTTTTGATTAAAGAATTCCAAAATTTTAAAAAAACAGAAAGAATTCTGTGAATCCTTTACAGCCAAATATAATGTTAATATAAAATCAGAATTTGGTCTTCTTTCCATTAAAATTGATCGTGAAGTATTTTGTCTGCTCTTATCATGGGGTAAGAAGGGTTATTCTGTAATCTTCTCAGGTAGCAGAGATTCCATGTGTCACTAGAATCATTTTCTTTCCCTCGGCTGAATTAGTAATGTCCTCGATTTAAAAAAAAAAAAAAAAAAACTCACTGACAGAATTAATGTCATGATAACTTCTGCATTTACTTTAATATATTTCATTGTCACTTTGATTAATACATAGCCCAGCTAAAACTATTCATGTACTGCAGCATCTATGATTTTCTTTTAGTAAATTTCCTCTGATAGCTCTTTTGATTTTTGTCTCTTCAAGATCAGATTCTAAAATTGAGAGGAAAAAAATTTCAAGATGTCTTTTATACCTAAACTACCTTTGGGATTTTTCCTGAGGGGTCCTGAGAAATCACAAATATTTGTGGTTTTTATAAATTTATGCATTAGTTTCCTATTGCTGCTTTTGCACATTACCACAAAGTTAGTGGCTTAAAACAACACAAATTTTATTCTCTTCCAGTCCTGGAAGTCAGAAGTCAGAAATGTTTCAATATGCTAAAATCAAGGTGTTGGTGAGGCTGGGTCCTTCTGCAGGATCCGAGGGGATAATTCATATTCTTGCCTTTACCAGCTTCTAGTGGCTGTCTGTATTCCTTGGATTGTGAACACTTCCTCCATCTCCAAAGTAAATCACTCCAATTTCTGCTTCTATTATCCCACCACATTCTCCTCTCTTACATCTTATATAACCCTTATATAAAGAGGTTTTATACTGGCCCGCCTCAATAATCCAGGATAATTTCCATCTCAAGATCCTAAGCTTAATCATACACCTGCAATATCCCTTTGGCCATGTAAACTAACACATCCATACATTCTGGGGATTAGGACATGAAGATCTTTGGTGGACCCATTATTTCGCCTACCACATCTTATCAAAAGAGAAGTGCCAGAAATAATGAGGAATTCTAGTAAACTCCATATTTCTTAAGTAGCTCCATATCATGGCAAAAGCTGTTAAATAAAAGAGAATTGTTTGAGAAAAGTTGTTAAATAAAGGAGAAACTCAGCCTTCCTTAGGTTAATGTTGTACAAATAAAACGTTATTAATATAAATATATTTTATAGATTGTACACTTTTGCAAAGCAGATTGAAAGACTCAAGATTTGTCAGTGCCTTTGCTATTCACAGTATGTTCTTATGCCCAGAGAAAACATTGGTCAAACACTTAAGAAAGAATGATGGGCTGGGCGTGGTGGCTCACGCCTGCAATCCCAGCACTTTGGGATTTGCCGAGGTGGGTGGGTCACTGAGGTCAGGAGTTCTAGACCAGCCTGGCCAACATGGCAAAACTCCATCTCTACTAAAAATACAAAACTTAGTGGCCAGGCAAGGTGGCTCACGCCTATAATCTCAGCATTTTTGGAGGCCGAGGAGGGTGGATCACGAGGTCAAGAGATCGAGACCAACCTGGCCAACATGGTGAAACCCCATCTCTACTAAAAATATAAAAATTAGCTGGGTGTGGTGGCACACACCTATAGTTTCAGCTACTCAGGAGGCTGAGGCAGGAGAATCACTTGAACCTGGGGGGTGGAGGTTGCAGTGAGCCAAGATTGTGCCACTGCACTCCATCCTGGCAACAGAGCAAGACTCCATCTAAAAAATAATAATAATAAAAATAAATTAGTGGGGCATGGTGGTGGATGCCTCTAGTCCTAACTACTCAGGAGGCTGAGGCAGGACGATCGCTTGAACCTGGGAGGCAGAGGTGGCAGTGAGCTGAGATCGCTTGGCTGTCATTTAGTCTTATCATCAAGAGATGATTTCTGCTTTTCCCACTTACTCACCTGAAAGCTTATGAGCCTCAAGATACAAAATAAGTCTTTGGGCCGGACACGATGGCTCAAGCCTGTAATCCCAACACTTTGGATGCCGAGGTGGGTGGATTACCTAAGGTCAGAAGTTCGAGACCAGCCTGACCAAACATGGTGAAACCCTGTCTCTACTAAAAAATTAGCTGGGCATGGTGGCACACACCTGTGATCCCAGCTACCTGGGAAGCTGAGACAGGAGAATCCCTTGAACCCAGGAGACGGAGATTGCAGTGAGTGGAGATCTTGCCATTGCACTCCAGCCTGGGTAACTAGAGTGAAACTCCATCTCAAAAAAAAAAAAAAAAGAAAAAGAAAAAAGAAATAAAATAGATCTTTGACAAAAACAGTCTTAGAGCCTGATGGAATGAACTAAACCAGGTACCCATAACTATTGATATTTTAAGAAATCAACTCATGAGTACAGGCTTTGGAGCCCAACTCAACATTACTTAGGTAATCATGAAGCTGTACTAGAGAACTCAATCAGGATATCAAGGGTCTTTGTTAGTTCAGAAGCAGAGTACTTTCAGGAAAACCCGCAAGGCAGCAGAACAAGACATAAGTGAGAGCAGGATGTGCTGAACTGATGAGGGAAATTTCACAAATTTCATTTCTTTGGAAATTCTTAGAATTATTCTTGATTCTCTACTGGTGCTTTAGGCTCCAAGGGTGGTGACAAGTCCACCATTAAAGAATAAGGATTGTTGGTCTGGCACAGTGGCTCATGCCTGCAATACCAGAACTTTGGGAAGCCGAGGTGGGAGGATCACTTGAGCCCAGGAAATCAAGACCAGCTCAAGCAACATAGCCAGATCTCATCTCTACCAAAGCTTAAAATAAAAATAATAAGGATAGTACTTCATATGTGGAACCAATGCCCACAAATTTTTCCTAGGAAATGGGCTGCTACCTGATCTGTGGCTATCTAGTTCCTAGACTTAAGGGAAGTAGAGTTAGGAAGCTTAGCCCAGATTGCTGGGATGTGGAGGAGGAAAGAAGCCAACCTAGTTTATAGGTACTGCAGGGGACAGCTGTGAGAAAAATCTCTTTGGGTTGGTTTTCTAGTGTCAGAATACAAGAACTAATAAGGCTGTTTTGTTTAATCTTTAGAATAACAGAGGCTATTGAAAATGTCACCTGAGATTCTTTATGAAACTTCCAGACAGAAATTAATTCTCTGGTCTTATAATTGTTCAGCACCATGTAAGTCTAGATTGGTTAACCACACTCAGAGAGGCTCATATGTTTAATTAAGACATCTTACTCAGCCTATGTAAATTAATCAAGCCAAATCGAAAAGTAGCCAGCCTCTCTTTTTTGTGATCCAAAATAATCCTTAGGAACAATTTATGATCACCCTTTAAAACTCCCCTGCCCTGTGTTAAAGGACAGTGTGTTGTTGCTTAAGGTAAAATCATAATTCATACCAATATAAAATGAACACATATTAAAGATTTTATTTAAAGCCTGGTGTGGTGGCTCATGTCTATAATCCCAACATTTGGGGAGGCTGAGGCTGGTGGATCTCTTGAGGCCAGGAGTTTGAGACCAGCTTGGGCAACATGGCAAAACCCCATCTCTACTAAAAATACAAAAATTAGCTAGGCATGGTGGTGGGCAACTGTAATCCCAGCTACTCAGGAGGCTGAGGCAGAAGAATCACTAGGACTTAGGAGGCAGAGGTTGTAGTGAGCCAAGATTGAGCCACTGCACTCAGCCTGGGTGACAAAAGCGAGACTCTGTCTCAAAAAATATATATATATATATTTAATATATTAATTAGAGAACCAGCAACATATGCCAATAGTGTCAAAAGAAAATTCAAAGAATTCCATATATGTAGGCAAAAAGAATGCTGAGACTAAATTACAAATAGATGCAAATTGGCTTCTTGGGGGTGGGGAATGAACAGAAAATCAATTATCTCTCTACTAGACACAACTCATTTGCATGTTTATGAATCAGAGTCATTTGCATTGCTAGTTATCAACAACTAACAGAGTTAAAAATAGTTCAAAGCCAACAATAGGCAGAGAGATACCCCAGAAAGGTGCACTAGATAGAATACTTGATCATTTATTTATTTAGCCCAATTCCAAGTCTTCCACAATCTTTTCCAACATCTACGATACACAATTTCCCTCTTCTCAACTCTTTCTGGAGAGGGCTTCAAAGCACATCTTATGAAGTTTGGATTTCTCCTCCCTTTCCTCTAAACAGACTACTTAAGCCACATTAGTGCTAAGACATCCTGATAGGCATACATCTTTCCCACTAGTTTCTTCACAGGTGAGCGTGGTTTCACCAGGACTGCTTCTGAGGCCTCATTTACTCTTCCCATGGGGCTCCAGTTTACCAGCTCCCAGAAGACCCTGAATCTCAAAAAGAAAATATGGTATTGACATGAAATTGTTACGGACTACCGGTTCTTGGGCTGTCAATACAATAGAAATTGAAATTAGGCCAAAAGAGTTTTCCCAGACAAGGCTTCCTTGGAACTTATGCCTGGGAATAAGAGAGGCAGCACAATAGAGAGAGAGAATTCCCTGATTTGACTCTCCGAAAAGAGCCAGTTGGGATTTTTTTATTAGGCAAAGTGCGGGAATTGACATCGGGGTAGGGTATACTGGCTGGGCTGGGCGAAGCACAGGACAGGTAGGAGATGCAGGTCAGCAGATCTGGTTGCCATGGTTATCTTGAGTAACAGGCTACCTGGTGGTCTGGCTGGAGGCAACAAGGCTATAAATTAATTGTTGAAACCCTGTCTCTACTAAAAATACAAAAATTAGCTGGGTGTGGTGGCACATGCCTGTTCTCTCATCTACTCCAGTGGCTGAGGCATGAGAATCACTTGAACCCAGGAGGCAAAGGTTGCAGTGAGCCGAGAGCATGCCACTGCATTCCAGCTTGGGCAACTGAGCAAGACTCTGCCTCAAAATAATAATAATAATAATTGTTGAGCATTCCTTCTCAAGGTAGGACACTCTGCAACCTTGGTTCAAAATTTTGGATCTTGGCTGGGCACGGTGGCTCACACCCGCAATCCCAGCACTTTGGGAGGCCAAAGTGGGTGGATTACTTGAGATCAGGAGTTCAAGACAAGCCTGGCCAACATGGTGAAACTCCCTCTCTATAAAATACAAAATAATTAGCTGGGCTTGATGGTAAGCGCCCTTAATCCCAGCTGCTTGGGAGGCTGAGGCAGGAGAATCGCTTGAACCCAGGAGACGGAGGTTGCAGTGAGCCGAGATCACACCACTGCACTCCAGCCTGGGCAAAAGAGCAAGACTCTGCCTCAAAAAGAAAGAAATTGGATCTCCTAAGGCCCGTTCCTGGAATTTTTTTAAGTAAAAGGTATGGTTAAACATTACGAGAGCAAAGAAGAACAATGCAGAATGGTTATTTTCTTTGTATGACTAAAGCCTCAGGATTAACAGGTATGGTGTCAGCAAGGTAGTGGTGTGGGTTTTGTGATGAGTGGGAATGCTTGAAAGAATTCTCTAGTGGAGGTGAGCTGAAGCAACGTCCTGTTTCTATTCTGTCTCAGAATAACAAGTCCCTTAATCAGGTCTGAAAGGCAGCTCCTGTCTTCCATTGTGGAAAAGAACAAAACTTAGTGTTACTGTTAATAATTTAGCCCCATCCGACCAGCTACCCAATTAGACAGGCATCCTTGGGGTTGGGCCACTCAAAGGTACCTGGTTTGCAAACTCTGGATGGACAAAGTCCCTGCTATTCAGGAAACTGGCCTTTTCTCCAGGACCTCCCCAGAAAGAGAATCTTTAACTCTGTGCCACATCTCTGTCCTAAGGCACTTCCTTTTGTTCTCTATGAGCTATTTGAAAAGCTACCTTCTATTTCAATGATGTTAGGCTCTGAAGGCAAGGTTTGTTATCAGCCAAAGTCATCTTCAATCCCTTAAAGGCTTCACTGAGACATATGCAAATGTATGCAAATGAGGTACTCCACGGATTAATTAAAATAAAATCTAATAGCCTTAAATAGACACCAAATAATGGTCCTAGGAGAGGCAATTAATTCTATTGTTTACAACCACTCCCTTTGTTAGCTGTTTTTCTCCCCAAATGTAGAGGGAAATCATTTCCTTAGCTTCTCTACCGGAAAGATAAAAATCATGGCATTTATTATCTGCCTCAATGTTGTCTGTAACATAGCCAAACAACTGATATTAACAAGAGGAAAAATAGTTCAGAATGGGTCCACAACTTATGAGGCTTCTCAGAGTCTGGCCACTGCCCACCTCATGAGTCTCATCTCATATCCTAAGCCCTTCCCACAACTCTGAGCAACTTCTGCACCAAATTTCCTTCAGTTTCACAAGCCTACCAAGGCTGGGTCCTCTTTCAGGAGTGATATGCTGTTCCCTCTGCCAGACAGAAGGCCATGGTGTCACCCTCAGGAGCACACCACCCCAGTAGGGAAAGAGACAAGCAAGCAGATGACTATACAATCCCAGGCCATGAGCGCAGGGATAAAAATGTGGGTAGAACACTTTAGGCAGGTTAGAAGCACCTGTGGCCCAAGGCGGAGGGGTCAAGGAAGAGCATGAAAGAAGTTACACTTGAGCTGAGGACTGAGAGAATAGAAGGCTAGTCCTAGTGATATGGACAGGAGGCAGGGAAATACTAGGTAGAAAAGGGTGTGGTCCCTGGCAAGGGCTCCACCCTCAAGCCTGGACCCACGGCCCTAAGTAAGAACATTCATTCCTGTTTTCCCACCCAAATGGTGCCTGGCCCGCTGTGCCCCCCATCTTGTACCCATAAAACCCCCAGTATCCACTGGCAGAAGGGCGGCAGAGCAGCAGAGCAACAGAGCAGCACAGTGGTGTAGCAGACCAGTAGAAAAGAGAAGAAGCGTCTAAAGGTCAGGAGAAGCAGCAGCTGGACATCAGACACTACTGTTGGAGAGAGGTTCAGCTGCGGACGATCAGAAAGGGGTTCCCCAGAGAGGAGAAGACCACCTTCCCACTTCATCCCCTTTCCAGCTCCTCATCCTGCTGAGAGCCACTTCCACCCTCAGTAAAATCCTCTGAATTCACCACCCTCAAATTTGTTCATGTGACCTCATTCCTCCTGGACATTGGACAAAGACCTGGGTGCAGGTGTGAAGGGCTGTCACACTGACCCTCCACTGAGCTATTTAACAATTAAGCCATCCACGGATGACAAAGCTAAAGGAGCACACTGTAACATACAACTTCTGGGGCCCCAGGGGTCACAGGCAACCCCTAGATGCTGCCACGGGGCCACACAGAGTTCCACTCCTGCCAGCACCCAGTAGCACTCATCCCAGCCTCTGTACCTGCTCACCTACATGCTTCCCCTCCCGCAAAGGGTTTGAAAGCTGTGGGCTGATTAAGCAAGCCACCCCTTCACAAGTCCTACAAGGGGGTCAAGGGAACTATCCCATCTTACTGGCAGAGACCTAAAATATATAATTTTATGGGTTGTATTTGAAGGAACTACTAGGAGTGATGTCACTGGTAAACTGAGTTCTTTCCCTACTTTGTGTGGGCTGCAAATAAAGAACACCCAATTGGAACAAAAGGCAAGCAGGTTTTATTTCTGTCCAGAAATAGAGAAATAGTGAACTTTCACTCTAAAGACCCCTACTCCCCAAATAATAGAAGGCATGGGCTTTTTAATGACTTGGTACAGGGAGAGCAGAGGAGTGTTAGCATGTTCAGGGCAGGGTGCCAGGTACACAAGCTCAATTCATAAACATATATCTTTATGCAACCCATGTATATAAAATGGTGGAGATTTTCATTTTGGAGAGGGAATTTCAGCATTATAATGATATGGTAATGATCCAAAGACAACTAGAGGTCATCTATTCCAGTTTGGGTTGGTTTGGGGGTCTTATCTCCCCCTGGTATCCAGTCAGGGGTCATGAAGCCCTGGCACCATCCCAGGTCATCTGGTTTCTTTAAGCAGCTGTGCCTATAAATAAGGGACTAAAGGAAAACAGGAAGAAAAAGAACCAGGGAAGCCCTGGTGAAACAAAGTATAAGGCCAGAAGAGACAAGAAATGAGCCTCAAGAGGTGGAGAGGCAGGCCCTGGAGGACTGAGTTTGTCATGGTAAGGAGCTTGCATTTGGTCCATTGTGAGAAAAGAAGCCATTAGTGGATGAGTAATGAAATAAGCTTTTCATCTGGCATCACGATCTCCCATCTGCATTTCCACAAAAGGGGAAAAGAGGGCAAAGACTAAAGGGAGTGGCTCCTGGAATGGAGGCTGTTACAGCAATAACTGAGACTGACTGTGGTGGCTTTGATTGAAGTAATGGCAGGATCAAGAGAGGGGATGGGGGACACATTTTAGAGACATTAAGGATGGAGAGAATCAACTGGACTTGGTTAATTTGAATGGAGAAGGTTCTGGAATGAGAAAGAAGTAAGGGCCCAAGTCAACTCCCAGTTTTTGTTGGGCAACTCTGCACATATTGGCATTCTGCACTGAGCTAGTAGCACACAGACAGGATTTGGGGAGGAAATATTGAGTACAATATTGAATCTATTGGGAAATAAGTGCCTGATGTTAAGCAGGCCTGGTGCTTGGATGGTTATGTGGAGTATGAGTTTAAGGGGACATAGTAGCAGGGAAAAGGAGACCCCTTAAGAAGGGAGCTGCTAGTGCAGGAAAAAGATGATGGCTGAAATGGGGCAGTGACAGCAGGGACTAAGTGACAGATTCAAGGAACATTTAGGAGGTAAATTGTTTCGTTCCCCTTCATTCTCTACTATTCAAAATTATACACAAGCCCAAAACTATGTTAATTGCTCTTATGGAATGAGTTATCACAAACTAGAAATTTGTGCATGGTGAAGACTTTGGCTTATGTTTTTAATTTCCTTTTTCCCTTCTGATATCTAGAGTCTTCTCAATGTTAATGCAAGAAACGAATCAAAGAAATGTTCCAGCCCTCTCATTTTGTGGGAGTAATGGGGTGATTTACTGACAAAGATTCTTTGCTTGACCCAAACTTTAGCCACATTCTTGAACCTTCTACTAGGCCCATTTGTGTACTTTGTTGTAAAGCCCAGTTTTAGCAGGAACTGTTTAAGTCAGCTTAGCATGAACCCCCATACTCCACATATGATCACCTCCTACATCCTCACCCTGCACCATCCCCCAGTGATGTCTAATCAGCCTTGCCTTCCTTCAGCAAGAATCCAGTCCAGTCAACTTAGCAAGAATTTCCCTTCCCCCCTGAAATTTCCTCTTAGTAGTTGTCCATCCACTGACCCCTCATCCTGCTTCTTGGCTATAAATTCCACATTCCCCTGCTGTATTTGGAATTAAGCCCAGTTCTATACTGAGGTCTCTTGTTCCCTACCACTATGGCCCTGAATAAAATCTGTTTTCTACTACTTTAAGAACTATCAAGCTCTATTTTTCCTTTGACATAACCCAAGTCCCACAGTTAGTTAGTGGCTGATATGGTTTGGCCGTGTCCCCACCAAAATCTCACCTTGGATTGTAATAATCCCCACATGTCAGGGGCAGGCTAGGTGGAGATAATTGAATCATGGGGGCAGTTTCCCCCATACTGTTCTCTTGTTAATGAATACATCTCATGAGATCTCATGGTTTTATAAATGGGAGTTCCCCTGTACAAGCTCTCTTGCCTGCTGCCATGTAAGATGTGACTTTTCACCTTATTCACCTTTTGCCATGATTGTAAGGCCTCCCCAGCCAATTGGAACTGTAAGTCCATTATATCTCTTTCCTTTATAAATTACCCAGTCTCGGATGTCTTTATTAGCAGCATGAGAACAGATCAATACCGTAAATTGGTACTAGGTAGTGGGGCTCTGCCATAAATATACCCAAAAATGTGGAATCAACTTTGGAACTGGGTAAGAGTCAGTTACCCAGTACCTCCAACAGGTAAGTATGTTGGAGGGCTCAGAAGAAGACAGAAAAATTTGGGAAAGTTTGGAACTTCCTAGAGACTTTGGAAGGCTCAAAATACAGGAAGATGTGGGAAAGTTTGGAACTCTCTAGAGATTTGTTGAATGGCTTTAACCAAAATGCTCATAGTGACATAAACAATAAAGTCCAGGTTGAGGTGGTCTCAGATGGAGATGGGGAACGTGTTGGGACCTGGAGTAAAGGTCTCTTGCTATGCAAAGAGACTGGCAGCTTTTTGCTCCTGCCCCAGACATATGTAGAACTTTGAACTTGAGAGAGATGATTTAGGGTATCTGGAGGAAGAAATTTCTAAGCAGCAAAGGGTTCAAGAGGAAGCACAGCATAAAAGTTTGGAAAATTTACAGCTTGACTATGTGATAGAAAAGAAAAACCCATTTTCAGGGAAGAAATTCAAGCTGGCTGCAGAAATTTGCATAAGTAATGAGGAACTGAATGTTAATGACCAAGACAATGGGAAAAATGTCTCCAGGGCATGTCAGAGACCTTCACAGCAACCCCTCCCATCATAGGCCCAGAGGCCTAGGAGGGAAAATTGGTTTCATGGACTGGGCCCAGGGCCCTGCTGCTGTGTGTAGCCTCAGGCCTTGATACCCTGTGTCCCAGCTGCTCCAGCCGGGGCTAAAAGGAGCCAACATTAGAACTCAGGCCATTGCTTCGGAGGGTGCAAGCCCCAAGACTTGGCAGCTTCCATGTGGTGTTGGGCTTTCAGGTATGCAGAAAACAAGAATTGAGGTTTGGGAACCTCCACCTAGATTTCAGGGGATGTTTGGAAATGTCTGGATGTCCAGGCAAAAGTCTACCTGGAGGAGTAGAGTCTCCCTGGAGGAGTAAAGCCCTCATGGAGAGCTCTGCTAGGGAAATGCAGAAAAGAAATGTGTGGTTGGAGCCCCCACACAGAGTCCCCACTAGGGCACTCCCTAGTGGAGCTGTAAGAAGAGGACCACTGTTCTCCAGATCCCAGAATGGTACATCCAGTGACAGCTTGCACCATGCACCCGGAAAAGCTGCAGACACTCAACGCCAGCCCATGAAAGCAGCTAGCAGGGGGATTGTACCATGCAAAGCCACCACAGCAGACCTACCCAAGGCCATGGGAGCCCACCTCTTGCATCGGCGTGACCTAGATGTGAGATATGGAGTCAAAGGAGATCATTTCAAAGCTTTAAGATTTGATCGCCTCACTGGATTTCAGACTTGCACGAGACCTGCAGCCCTTTCGTTTTGGCCAATTTCCTCCATTTGGGATCGGTGTATTTACCCAATGCCAGTGCCCCCATTGTATCTAGGAAGTACTTGCTTTTGATTTTACAGGCTTATAGGTAGAAGGGCCATGCCTTGTCCTAGATAAGACTTTGGACTGTGGACATTTGGGTTATTGCTGAAATGAGTTAAGGCTTTGGGGGACTGTTGGGAAGGCAGGGAGGGTCAGGGATGGAATGATATGGTTTGGCTATGTCCCCACCCAAATCTCACCTTGAATTGTAATAATCCCCACATGTCAAGGATGGGCCAGGTGGAGGTAACCGAATCGTGGGGGCAGTTTCCCCTATACCGTTCTCCTAGTAGTAAATAAGTTCTGTGATATCTGATGGTTTTATAAATGGGAGTTCCCCTGCACAAGCTCTATTGCCTGTTGCCATGTAAGATGTCACTTTGCTTCTCATTCCCCTCCACCATGATTGTGAGGCTTCCCCAGCCATGTGGAACTATAAGTTAATTAAACCTCTTTCTTTTATAAATGACCCAGTCTTGGGTATGCTTTTATTAGCAGCATGAGAACAGACTAATACAGTGGCAAAGCTGGAACTGGAATACCTTCCGGCTTCTGCTGCTGTACTCTTTCCACCACACTGCACCTCTGCTGGTCTCTCAGCTTTGCATTTGCTTGTAAATATTTAAACAGCCCTGGAAAGATCTACAGAACATCAGAGAAACCACACTTTCAACAATCCATTCTTATCCCCAAAGGTACATTAGAGCTAAAATCATAAAATTAATAGCTACTTCCTTACCCAGGATCAATATATTTCCTAGCTGAGATGAGTGATTGTTTTTGGACAGAACATAAGGGACTCCAGAGGAGTGAGTGCAGCTAGAAAAGGTGTTGATGATAGAAAAGCAAAATTAGGGGAGGTTAGAGAGCCTTCAATGCAACATGAGGGGCAGAGGCCAGCTTTAGCCAAGCTAATCCTTAAAACATGTGTGATGGCATGCCCCAGAAAGGGGTGGAAATGGGAAATTAGTATTGAGACTAAGAACTCTGAGTCTGAAAACTTTCAGGAAACCCAGTTCCCTACTCCAGCACTTCTAGCTGTGCTCTGACATGGCATCAACAGCTTTATCAGATAATGTTTAGTTGATTAACCTTATGTGATTGTCCATAGACCAAAATAGGAATCCACAAGGACCTGACATTCTAAAGAAAAACTTGGAATCAAAAGAGAAGAGGGGATGCCCAAGTAATATGGCCTTAGTTTAGGAGTAAAACCACATAATGTATATAGGCTATACAGATCCCTAAAACAAGTCAGTTTTATTCAAATTATTTTATCATGAAATGAGAAAATCTTAAATTGCCATACTAATTAATACAATGAATCTAAGCTAAAATGTCATATTCTCTACAAGTGACTTGCATCTTCAAACTATGTCAAGAACAAGTGTTCACTAAATGCATTTTTAGAAGCTTTTTTAATGTGGAAGTGAAATACCATATACAGTATTTCCATGGTAACTATTTTCTTACTGAATGGAAATAGCATAATCAACATTTAAGAACTTCTATTTCCTGAAATGTTCATCTTATATGAATGTCAGTTGCATTCATAAGTTACATGTAGTCTCCTTTTAATTATTTTTTTTAAATTTAGTATCTATGTAATGAAAAAAATGATGTGGTATTTTTGTTGCTCTGTTGTTTATAAAATATATTCCTGGACTACTTGAATATTTTGATATAACAACTAAGCATACCTCTTTTCCTCACATTGTTGAGAATTTGGAGCTTTCAAATAGATAACTCAGTCACTATATCTCTTAGATATATTTGGTAAACACTACAAATAAATACTTTCTCTGTATTAAAAGATAATTTTCAGAAAAAGGTAAAATCACATCTTTCATACATATACAAAAATGAGTACGTGTTAAGCATTTTTATTTTTTTCTGCCTGGGTGTGGTGGCTTACATCTGTAATCGCAACACTTTGGGAGGTTGAGGCAGGTGGATTGTTTGAGCCTAGGAGTTCCAGACCAAGCCTGGGCAACATGTTGAAACCTTGCCTCTACAAAAAAAATACAAAAATTAGCCAGGTATGGTTGTGCAAGCCTATAGTCTGAGGAACTCGGGAGGCTGAGGCAGGAGAATTGCTTGAGCCTGGGAAGCGGAGGTTGCGGTCAACCGAGATTGCACCACTGCACTCCAACCTGGGCGACAGAGCAAGACCCTGTCTCAAAAAAATTTTTTTTCTTCATTATTAGAGAACCAGACGTCAAAATCTTGCTCCTTGACCAAACCTTAGTCAGGCTTCTCTAAGCCTCTTTTCCACTAGGTCTCAACTTTGATTCCCCATCCTTGCCAGACCTTTACAACCCAATTTTAGTGAAATTAGAATTCTTCTAAGTCAGTTTCGAGAGAATCCCAAAATATACTGGATAATCCTCGATCTCTGATCACCCTGGCCTGCCTTTAGTAACATTCCTATCAAGTCGGTTTTGCAAAAATCCCCCCGACCCTTGATGTCTCCTCTTAGTACATTTTCCATCCCATTGGCCCCTCACTCTGTTCATTGACTATAAATCCCTGGCTGTCTTTATTGTATTCAGAGTTGAGCCCAATCCCTCTCCCCTATTGAGATAGTCTCCATATCTTTTGAAATAGTCCTGAATGAAGTCTTCTTACTGTTTAACAAGTGTCAGAATAATGTTTTCTTTAGCACAGGCAGATGTTATAAACAGTTCAAATGAAAAGTTGAGGCTGACTCTCTTTTCGGACTCAGCCTGCCTGCACCCAGGTGAAATAAACAGCCATGTTGCTCACACAAAGCCTGTTTGGTGGTCTCTTCACACGGACGCGTATGAAATTTGGTGCCGTGACTCGGATCGGGGGACCTCCCTTGGGAGATCAATCCCCCGTCCTCCTGCTCTTTGCTCCGTGAGAAAGATCCACCTACGACCTCAGGTCCTCAGACCAACCAGCCCAGGAAACATCTCACCAATTTCAAATCCGGTAAGCGGCCTCTTTTTACTCTCTTCTCCAACCTCCCTCACTATCCCTCAACCCCTTCTCCTTCACCCTCAGCGGCAAGTCCTGCTTTCCTGGGGCAGGGGCAAGTACCCCTCAACCCCTTCTCCTTCACTCTCAGCAGCAAGTCCCGCTTTCCTAGGGGGCAAGAACCCCCCAATCACTTATTTCCGCACCCCAACCTCTTATCTCTGTGCCCCAATCCCTTATTTCCGCACCTGACCTCTTATTTCCGTGCCCCAACCCCTTCTCTGCTTTTCTGGAGGGCAAGAACCCCCACCCCTTCTCCATGTCTCTACTCTTTTCTCTGGGCTTGCCTCCTTCACTATGGGTAAGCTTCCACCTTCCATTCCTCCCTCTTCTCCCTTAGCCTGTGTTCTCAAAAACTTAAAACCTCTTCAACTAACACCTGACCTAAAACCTAAATGCCTTATTTTCTTCTGCAATGCTGCTTGACCCCAATACAAATTCAACAGTAGTTCCAAATAACCGGAAAACGGCACTTTCAATTTTTCCATCCTACAAGATCTAAATAATTCTTGTCGTAAAATGGGCAAACGGTCTGAGGTGCCTGACGTCCAGGCATTCTTTTACACATCAGTCCCTTCCTAGTCTCTGTGCCCGGTGCAGCTCGTCCCAAATCTTCCTTCTTTCCCTCCCGCCTGTCCCCTCAGTACCAACCCCAAGCGTCACTGAGTCTTTCTAATCTTCCTTTTCTACAGACCCATCTGACCTCTCCCCTCCTCACCAGCCCAAGCTAGGTCCCAATTCTTCCTCAGCCTCCACTCCTCCACCCTATAATCCTTCTATCACCTCCCCTCCTCACACCTGGTCTGGCTTACAGTTTCGTTCTGTGACTAACCCTCCCCCACCTGCCCAGCAATTTATTCTTAAAAAGGTGGCTGGAGCTAAAGGCATAGTCAAGGTTAATGCTCCTTTTTCTTTATCCCAAATCAGACAGCGTTTAGGCTTTTTCATCAAATATAAAAACCAAACCCAGTTCATGGCTCATTCGGCCGCAACCCTGAGACGCTTTACAGCCCTAGACCCTAAAAGGTCAAAAGGGCATCTTATTCTTAATATACATTTTATTACCCAATCTGCTCCCGACATTAAATAAAACTCCAAAAATTAAATTCCGGCCCTCAAACCCCACAACAGGATTTAATTAACCTCGCCTTCAAGGTGTACAATAATAGAAAAAAGTTGCAATTCCTTGCCTCCACTGTGAGACAAACCCCAGCCACATCTCCAGCACACAAGAACTTCCAAACGCCTGAACCGCAGCGGCCAGGCGTTCCTCCAGAACCTCCTCCCCCAGGAGCTTGCTACAAGTGCCAGAAATCTGACCACCAGGCCAAGGAATGCCTGCAGCCCAGGATTCCTCCTAAGCCGTGTCCCATCTGTGCGGGACCCCACTGGAAATTGGACTGTTCAACTCACCTGGCAGCGACTTCCCGAGCCCCTGGAACTCTGGCCCAAGGCTCTCTGACTGACTCCTTCTCGGCTTAGCGGCTGAAGACTGATGCTGCCCGATCGCCTCGGAAGCCCTGTAGACCATCATGGACGCCAAGCTTTG
Source organism: Pan troglodytes (assembly GCF_028858775.2). Taxonomy (NCBI): domain Eukaryota; kingdom Metazoa; phylum Chordata; class Mammalia; order Primates; family Hominidae; genus Pan; species Pan troglodytes. The sequence continues at coordinate 33,939,519 of NC_072412.2, forward strand.
GGTAACTCTCACAGTGGAAGGTAAGTCCGTCCCCTTCTTAATCAATACGGAGGCTACTCACTCCACATTACCTTCTTTTCAAGGGCCTGTTTCCCTTCCCTCCATAACTGTTGTGCGTATTGACAGCCAGGCTTCTAAACCTCTTAAAACTCCCCAACTCTGGGGCCAACTTAGACAATACTCTTTTAAGCACTCCTTTTTAGTTATCTCCACCTGCCCAGTTCCCTTATTAGGCTGAGACACTTTAACTAAATCATCTGCTTCCCTGACTATTCCTGGACTACAGCTGTATCTCATTGCAGCCCTTCTTCCCAATCCAAAGCCTCCTTTGCATCCTCCTCTTATATCCCCCCACCCTAACCCACAAGTATAAGATACCTCTACTCCCTCCTTGGCGACCGATCATGCACTCCTTACCATCTCATTAAAACCTAATCACCCTTACCCCACTCAATGTCAAGATCCCATCCCACAGCATGCTTTAAAAGGATTAAAGCCTGTTATCACTCGCCTGCTACAGCATGGCCTTTTAAAGCCTATAAACTCTCCTTACCATTCCCCCATTTTACCTGTCCTAAAACCAGACAAGGCTTACAGGTTAGTTCAGGATCTGCGCCTTATCAACCAAATTGTTTTGCCTATCCATCCCGTGGTGCCAAACCCATATACTCTCCTATCCTCAATACCTCCCTCTACTACCCATTATTCTGTTCTGCATCTCAAACATGCTTTCTTTACTATTCCTTTGTACCCCTCGTCCCAGCCTCTCTTTGCTTTCACTTAGACTGACCCTGACATCCATTAGGCTCAGCAAATTACCAAGGCTGTACTGCCGCAAAGCTTCACAGACAGCCCCCATTACTTCAATCAAGCCCAAATTTCTTCCTCATCTGTTACCTATCTCGGCATAATTCTCCTAAAAACACACGTGCTTTCCCTGCCAATCGTGTCCGACTGATCTCTCAAACCCCAGCACCTTCTACAAAACAACAACTCCTCTCCTTCTTAGGCATGGTTAGCGTGGTCGGAATTCTTACACAAGAGCCAGGACCACACCCTGTAGCCTTTCTGTCCAAACAACTTGACCTTACTGTTTTAGCCTAGCCCTCATGTCCGCGTGCAGCAGCTGCTGCTGCTTTAATACTTTTAGAGGCCCTCAAAATCACAAACTTTATCAGTCCTCCAGGCCCAAGTTGACTCTTTAGCTGCAGTTGTGCTCCAAAACCGCCGAGGCCTTGACTTACTTACTGCTGAAAAAGGAGGACTCTGCATATTCTTAAATGAGGAGTGTTGTTTTTACCTAAATCAGTCTGGCCTGGTGTATGACAACATAAAAAAACTCAAGGATAGAGCCCAAAAACTTGCCAACCAAGAAAGTAATTACGCTGAACCCCCTTGGGCACTCTCTAACTGGATGTCCTGGGCCCTCCCAATTCTTAGTCCTTTAATACCCATTTTTCTTCTTCTTTTATTCGGACCTTGTATCTTCCGTTTAGCTTCTCAATTCATCCAAAACCGTATCCAGGCCATCACCAATCATTTTATACGACAAATGTTTCTTCTCACATCCCCACAATATCACCCCTTACCACAAGACCTCCCTTCAGCTTAATCTCTCCCACTCTAGGTTCCCACACCGCCCCTAATCCCGCTTGAAGTAGCTCTGAGAAACATCGCCCATTCTCTCTCCATACCACCCCCCAAAAATTTTCGCCACTCCAACACTTCAACACTATTTTGTTTTGTCTTATTAATATAAGAAGGCAGGAATGTCAGGCCTCTGAGCCCAGGCCAGGCCATCGCATCCCCTGTGACTTGCACCTATACATCCAGATAGCCTGAAGTAACTGAAGATCCACAAAAGAAGTAAAAACAGCCTTAACTGATGACATTCCACCATCGTGATTTGTTCCTGCCCCACCCTAACTGATCAATGTACTTTGTAATCTCCCCCACCCTTAAGAAGGTACTTTGTAGTCACCCCCACCCTTAAGAAGGTTCTTTGTAATTCTCCCCACCCTTGAGAATGTACTTTGTGAGATCCACCCCTGCCCACCAGAGAACAACCCCCTTTGACTGTAACTTTCCATTACCTTCCCAAATCCTATAAAACGGCCCCACCCCTATCTCCCTTCGCTGACTCTCTTTTCGGACTCAGCCCACCTGCACCCAGGTGAAATAAACAGCTTTATTGCTCACAAAAAAAAAAAAAGAAAAGTTGAAAAAAAAAACATAAATAAAAAGGAATAGAATTTTAATGGGAACGAAACTTTTTCTTTTTTTTTTTACAAGGAGCAGGGAAGTGTGCTGGAAACGATGGAACCTGCATGTCTATCAGTTATCTACAGTTTATAAACCCATGCCAAATAGCTCAAAGACAACAAACTGTTGTAGGAAAATACAAGTTCTTGTCACACAACTGGGATAATTTAGGCACGTAGATACATTATAGGGTGAGTAGAGTGGGGTTTATTGGGTGAAAAGGAAGAAAAGGGAAACAGGGACTCTCAGCAAAGTGACAGTCCTGCTAACAGATTTCCCTCCCCACAGATTGAATCCCCGGTTACCACCAGAAACAGGCAAGGCCAGGCTCCTTCCCCCTGCAAAGGGCATAAACTTCTCAAGGCTCTACCCCATCCTCCCAGTGCATAGACCAGTTGAAGATTCTCCAGGGACCTTTCCCCTTATCTGCCTCCTGCATCCCTCAAAACTAGAGTTGGCTGTAGCACAACCTGGAAGGGTGTGCTATGGATAATACGTTGCTTTCCATTGAAGTATAATTTTTGTTTTCGAGTAGAGCATGGTAACTATATATAGCATGAGTCACACTATAAATTACTTTAAACATCAGCTTTGCAACCACACTATCCCAGAACCCAAAGCACGACTTCTCATAATTTGGATTTAGAAACAATTAATCATGACAAACTAGGAAAAAAGTTGATATTTAACTCTCACAGGTCCTCAATGCCGTGTAATCTACACACCTTTGAGAAGAAATATCTAGTGATGGACTGTCCTTGCTTGCAAGATTGATTTAGCGAAGGCTGTAAAATTTCTCCCAATAAGGCCAATAAAGATATAAAATATATTATAATTTTTATTTTCAAAGAAAATGCATTTTTTTCAATTTTAAGAAAAATATATTGGAAACAAAATTGGAATCTAGTTAAATAAAGTGCTAGGGAGATTGAGGAGTTCTTAACGTTACTTCATTGAAATTCTTATATAACTTTTATTGCATTTATTTCACAGTCTTTTATACACTTTTTTGCACATATTTTTATCCTATTCAATTCAAGACATAGTCCCTCTATAGAACCTAGTACTTTTCCCATAATATATGTAGGCCAAATGATAGAAGATTGAATGAAATTCAATGAAGGGTTCTACTGTGGTTTGAATGTTTGTCCTCTTCCAAACTCATGCTTAAATTTAATTGCCACTGTAACAGTATTAAGAGTTGGGACCTTTGAGAAGTGATTAGCCCATGTAGGTTTAGCTCTTGCAGGTGGGATTAATGCAGGTATAAAAGGGTGAGTTCAGCTCTGTCTCTTCCTCTGTCTCTGTCTCTCTCTCTTTCTCTTTTTACCCTTCTGCCATGTGATGTCTTCAACCATGTTAGATGCAAAATGAAAGCCCTTGCCAGGTACCAGCATCTTGATATTGTGCTTCCCAGTCTTCAGAACTGTGAGCCAATAGATTTCTGTTCATTATAAATGACTCTGTCTCAGGTGTTCTGTTATAGCAGCACAATACAGACTAAGGCAGCTTTTCTATGGTATAAGTGAATTACCGTTTCCCAGATATGCTGCTTTTTATTGCCCTAATTTAATTTAAAAAGTCATTTTAGATGGCATTACTATCATTTATTGAGCACTGATTATGTGCCAGGCCTTGTTCCAAGTGTTTAACATTCATTATCTCATTTAATCTCTGTAACAGCTGTATGGGCTTATTACTCTTATTTTATCAAGATGTGACAGGAGTAAGTTTCACCATTGTGAAACTTACCGAAATATACACATGCATTTTGTCTTCTGTACCATCGTCATCTTTCTGGGATTAAAGCCTATCCCCGCCATCCCCACCTGTTCCTAACCCATACATCTTGGGCCATTACAAAGAAGGGTATCCACACGGGGCAGTTTGAATGGAGCTCCACAAAGTGTCGGGATGTACCTTCTGCTGGATGATCCCAGGTAATTTCAGGCAGCTGTGGAAGGAGAGCCTCACTCCTAAAAAGGAAAAGGACACCTGACCCCTCAGTTCAAACATCATACGGTGGCCATTCCAATTGCATGTGGCTGCTAGGCACTGGCTTGTCTTCATGGGGCTGGCAGGGGATGGTCAACAAGATTCTTCTCCTTTTGGCCCACTGACTTCCTCCAAAGACAGATCACCCATCCCATTCTAGCACAACCAACATTCTTCTCATTTCCCTGGGGCAGGGCATAATGAGTCACCATCTCTTGTTTTTCTAATAAATTATTATGGTACAAACTTCTTTCTTGATTCTTAAGACATTTTTTTTGTAACTAAGCTCTTGTAAATGAAACATCTTAATTTCTGGAACTAGTGGTCTTCAAGGTCTGTTTAGGATTCAAAAACTATACACCCTTTCTAGTTTGTGCATTTGTAAGAAATGAATTCAAATTCTCCTGAGAACATCTAGAGGTCTTTGAGTTGCAGGGTGGCAATCATTTTCTATAGAGGGCCAGGTAGTAATATGTTGGGATTTGTAGGCCATACACAGCCTTTGTCACATAGTTGTGTTTTTTGCTTTTAAACAACTCATGTTAGAGGGAGAAACGAGTTCAAGGCATTTGTTTGTTTGTCTATTTTGAGTCCAAATCAATTAAGAATTTTATACCTACTGAGAAGTGGGCATCTGGACTGGTAAGTTTTCTATTTCTTAATTTATGTTTGATCCATGGCTGAAATCACAGCATTTAAGCTATAAAAAGCTCTTTCTCAACCACAAAAATATTTAGACCTATAATTCAAAAAAGCCTTTAAATATCATTGTGTGAGTGTATATTTTCGTACCTCTAAGTGATATTAAATTAGATTATAAAATATCTTAAAGGAGCTCTATTCTGATTGACTTACAGAGATAAGTGCTTATGTAATTGAATATTCCTAAAATTCCCAGAAATGTTGGAAATTAAAGTTCCAATAATTTCCATGTGCCACAAAGGGGGCATTCTTAATGAAACTAACCCAAGTGTTTTAGGAATTCAAGTTCACATAATTTGGATAAATATTTTGCAAATGAGACTAATTTAATGTTGTTGGTTTAATAAAAATAGTTATGTCTTCTCTGAGTTAAATGACCTATTTATTCTACTTGGGTATGTTCTTCCTAAACTTATACAGGTGTAATGATTAAATAAACTAACATTACTTCTACTAAATGTTTAAGGCTATGAAAGATGCCAATCTGTGTTTAAACAAATTAAATCTTTATTCTAACAAACTTTATTTCAACAGTAGTTATATTTTGTAGTATGTCGGCTTGAAGATAGTTTCCAAGATCTTTGGGTAACTTAAAATTTTGGACTGATACAAAATGAGTACATTAATGGATATTCATTAGATACTTAGGTCATCTCTAAGTAAGATGAAAAACTGAAACATTAATTATCAAGTGTAATTTTAAGTTTATACACTTTTTGTTATTTATGTTTATAGAGTATAGAGAATCTCTATATTTGGAGTTTGTTAATGAATATGTTCATTTTTGCCACTTTGAAAACCTGTATTATAAAAGACGTGTATAGATATAGGATGATACAGAGAGCTCAAGAAAAGGGAATTTTATTTGTCCTGATCAGTGCTACCTATGGTTTGGTGAGTTATTTCTAAGATTTTCAAAAAAAGGTTTAGTATCAAATATTATACTGATGCAAAACTGGAATTCAGTTTCTCTCTTTTAAAAGAATAAGATTATCTCGGATTATTGGTCAAGTCTCAATTATAAAAGTTTATTTTTTACCTTCTGTGCAATCTGCCTAGATGACAAGGATTTTATGTCCTACAGAATAACTTCCATGGTTTATGTTTACCTTATTTCCTTGACTATTTATGAAAACAAAGATTTCTCACATAGACAAAAGCTCAGATTCTTTCCAATAATGTTACCTCCTGTATTAGCGACGGATCTTCAGATAAACAGAATCAATAGAATATATAGAGATATATAGAAAGAGATTTATTATAGGGACTGACTCACATAATTATGGAGGCTGAGAAGTTCCACAATATGCTGTCTGCAAGCTGGAGGCCCAGGAAAGCCCAATTACCACTTAACAGTTCCAGCCTTAGCTCCAAGACTTGAGAACCAGGGAAGCCAATGGTGTAAGTCCCAGTCCCAGTTTGAGTCCAAAGGCCACAGAACCAGAAGCTCCAGTCTCCTAGAGCAGGAGAAGATGAATGTTCCAGCCCAAGCAGACAGAAGATTTATCCTTCTTCTACCTTTTCATTCTGTTCAAACCCTCAACAAATTGTATGATGCCCATCTACATTGGTGTCAGTGATCTTTGCTTCATCTACGAATTCAAAGGCTGATCTCTCCCAGAAATACCCTTACAAACACACCTAGACAGAATGTTTTCCCAGCTGTCTATGAATCTCTCAGCTAGTCCAGCTGACACATACAATTAACCATTAGAGTTCCTATGTTTACTTTTATAATTTTTATTGTCACTTTGGTTTAATAGGTAGGTATCCCATGATTGTAGATAGCTAACTATCCTGTGATCTCATCTTAATAAAGAATTCAAATTTTCTGATAATTTTTTATATTTTGCCTTTCCAAAATCACAACCTAAATCATATCTCTTGCATCTTAAAACTATCTTTGAGATTCCCCAGATAAATCACAAAGGATTTGTTTGCTCGTCATGTGAAAAGAGAGGTACTACAAATAATTAGGTTTATTTGAATATTAATATTAATGAGTTGCATGGGAAGAGATGTTAAATGTGAAGAGATGCTCAGCCTTCCCTAGGTTAAATTTGTATGACTAAATGTTTATGAATATAAGGATTTCAGTAATTATGTGCTGTTTGGGAAGTTCTTAAAGAATTGCCAGTGCCCTCACCATTGATGATATGTTTCTGTTTATTCGAATCTTGGCACTGCTTTGCCTGTTATTAAACAATGACAGTCTAGTGTTATCAATCATAATTTCAGTTATTTTTTAACATGTGACTTGTCACAACTTTACTTCTTTAATTTGAATCTAGCATCTTCAAAGCCCGTGGTTTTCAAATAGAGATTTTCATATTACTTACCTGTAGTGTTTTACTAACATACACAGATATTTAAGACCTACTCAGACTTACTGAGTCTCTTTACTTGATATATATTATTGATGTATTCTTACTATATTCTTTGCATATTCATGGTCTATTATGTCAGGATTATTATATATCTCAGTATTTTTTTCTCTAAAATGATTATGTTCATCTGTTTTCATTAATTAGGTGTATTATTCATGAAAATAGGTCTAATTATTATGTTTATGAATATTTTATCTAAATCATTTTAAATTGAAATTATTCTCTTATTTTGCATGCCACAGAAACAATCAAAAATATTTTTACACTTGCATTATTCTTGTAATGAACTCTTATCAGGTCTTTCACTTTTGGAACTTACCAGTGTGAAGGTAACCACAGCAGTTTTAAGTCTCTTGTCACCTACAGGTAGTTTTCTGTTTCACTCTGATGTTTCCTTGAAAGTGCAACAAGCTAGAGGCCAGAAAGAGACTTATTTGTCCTGGTCCAAGTCAGCTATGGTTTGATAATGTTGCTTCATCTTCAACAAAGAAGGATCATCTCAGAACCTGTGAAAAGGACTATACCAGGTACTTCAAAGTACAGGCTTCTGGCATCACTTACACAACTTTGAGACCATATCCATGGAATGAATGAGGATTTCCAGAACATAGTTCAGAAATAGATGGGCTCATGAGACTGCTAACCCAAGATCAAGTGAAACAAGAATTAATTACATAGGACTGATGACCTGATCAGAGATAGCTGTGGGGTTTTTTTCTGGAATATTATTGCTATTTTAATGTTCTGTTTTCTGGATATATAAAGAAGTTCCTTTGCTTTCCTCATAAGCTACCTCGAACTCATAACAATCAAGTAGACTCAGCTTTTATAAACCAAAATGAAACATTTGTAGATGATAATATATGTTATTCCATATGACTAACCCCACCAGAATTTGGAATCTCTTATTTAATATTCTTGTTCAATATAGTTATTTCCACAGATTAATTAAGAATCTGTCCTACTTGTTATCAGGACAAAATGAGAAACATTGATTGTGCAACCAAGGCTTTGTCTGGAATGTCATGTTGGAAAATGATGTTCATTTAATCAAATATGACCAAACACTTTTAAGAAACTAAGGTTGATTTTATGGAGGTAATACTTTGCAAAGCCCTTTTGGGACTGGCCTGGTATCTGGTTTATAAGTTCTCAGCCTTACAGGTAGGTAATAACGAAGGTCACTTCTTGGCAGACCCAGGAACTATAGTTTATTTTGTGGACCTCCAGAAGGGAGGATTTATAAGAACTACAGGTAAAATATAAGAGCAAATTCTTGGCTTGGCTTCCTATCCTCAAGAGGCTTTTCAAAGACTAATCTGAAATTCCTTCTGAAAACATTAATCAAAGAAACTTAAGAAGGCCTACATGGTAAATTACTATTCTTGCTACGCAATGTAAATAATCAGGCCAAATCTAAGGAGACTAGCCTTATTTTATTATCAAAAATAATCTTTCTTTGAGATTATTATAAACTGAAAATTTTAAGCCACCCATCTACCAAATGGACTCTCTGTTGGCCAAGAAGACCTGAAAGAAACCTGAAAAACTGAGTTCCTGCCATGATGGGAAGGGAGGTTGGGCACACCTCAATATACCCCCAGCTTTTGGCCTTTAGGCACAACAACTGACGAGCACTAATGTTTAAATAGAGATTATAAGACAGACAAAACAGACTCTTAGATGCAATAAAGTACCAAATTATAAACTAGACCTAAGGCCATGCCAGACAGGAGTTAATTCACATCTGTAGCCATCAGTCTTGCTAAGCAGGTCATATTGTGGCTGATTCTGACATAGCATTTTTATTTTAACTTGAACATTTCATTCTGCTAACTTCAGGATTTTAGACAACATTTCATTTCTTTAACCAATTGCAGATTAAAGAATCTCTGAATCCACCTATGACTCGTATGCCCCCGCTTCAAGATATGCTACCTCTTCAGGCCAAACCAATGTATACCCTCCATGTGTTGCTTTACAGCTTTGCCTGCAATTCTTGCCTTCCTGAAATGTATAAAATCAAATTGTAATCTGACCACCTCAGGTACCCATTCTCAGGAATCTTGAGACTGTATTTCCCTGGACTATAGTTGTTCATATAGGTCCAGGATAAATCTCTTTAAACTGTTTGTTTTTTCCATTAACATTATCTTTGATGGTATGACTTCAGAGAGATGAGAGAAATTTTGTGTTTTGGAAAACTGTGCATAGTCTATAGCATACCATTCTAGGTTATCAGATTCTTGCCTGGTTCACTGTCTTTGAAGCATGTTGCACATATTTGCACAATTTGTATATTGTAGGTAACTGATGGATATGCAAACTGGCTTGTCTAATGGCTACTTAATTGACTTCCCCCCACTCTGGAAAAATCAGTTTTGTTATCTATCTGCAAATTATACTGGAACCTGTTACTTGCTCAAAATGTCAACACACACCAACTTTTTAATTCTTTTAGTTTCCTTCACTATCTGGCTATAACCCTCTCCACTATCTTTTTCAATTTTTTTCTCTCCTGCCTGACTCAGCACCACTAATAACTAAAACTCAACTGCCCAGATGATTATCATGGCTCTGGTTTGCCTTGCAATTGGCCATTCCTCCACTCTCCACCCCCCTGCTTCCCACTTTCCACCCCCTGTCTGAAGAAGATGGCTCGGTATTAACCTTGATGGACTCACCATCACAGCAGATCATGCAAGGGCCAGATTTCTCTTTGGATAAGCCTCTATCTGGGCCACTAGGGAATTCCTTTGACAGGCTTGAGTCATGCACGTCCTTAAATGAGAGGAAACCAAGACTGTAGATAACTTCACCAACAGCAATGATATTCAAGATATTCAGCAGGCAGTGCCACATAACCAGAAGACTTTCCTCTACCACACTGGAAATCCACTTGGAATCCAGTGGATTGGTTACCCTCCCATTTACCTTTCACAATATATTTTAATTCTTGGCATGTCTCCTTTAAAAGGCCTGATCTCCAGGAACCTAAAACAACTGACCTTTGCCACCACCTTTCAACAGATGGTTCAACTAATTTTACAGAACCAATGCCAATGAGAATCTTGGGGAGACAAGTTCTTAGACACCACTTTGCCCCATATAGGAAGTTTATGATCATTTATGAGTTCTTTGTTGACAAATGATATTTATCCTTTTGAAAAAGGGGGAAGACTGACAATGTTGAAATTTTTCTGAGCAGTGTGTTCCATAAAGCAGAGAAGATTGGGAAAATTGAGAAATCTCCCCCGTCCCTTTGTATATTGAGAAACCACCAACCAGCAAAGGATCCTTTTGCTGTCCTGGATTCTGAGGTAAGTTCTGCCTCCACCTTTCCTCGGTGACTTAGCCGAGACCCATTTCCATTCTTCCTCCTGATTCTGATAAGACTTGCTGATGACTCTTTTTTCTGCCTCTATAAAGCTCAAGGCTCCCCTTCCTTTTCTTGGACAAGTTCCTCATTGAGGAAGTTCTCCCTGTTGCAATAGCCTGAATAAAATCATCACCTAATTGTCATGTGCATTTTATCTTTCACATTGAATACAGAAGGACCATTTCAAACCAAATAAGAGTATCATGATAGAGAACAACAGCACTGCTCATGTGTGAGTCAGAAAACATCCTATGCTTATATATCCTTTCCTAAATATGAACTTTTGTTTTCCACTGAGTTAATTTTTATTTATTTCTGTACTTGGCTTTCTTTAAATCTCTGGCTTGATCTGACCACATTCTCCAACTCTGTAAAAGGCTTTTCTGTACAGTTTCCCTTTTATTCTTTTCTTGGAAACTTCTCCCCTAAGGTTCTTCATCCTCCAGTTCCAGTCTATACTGGTTGCCCTTTTTGTCTACTATAAAGTGCTAATTATAGGAATTTCCTCTTTTCTAAATTGGGATCTCATTTTACTTTTTCTTCTGTGACTCACTGATTTTCATGGAGCATATCCTACAGAATCTCCCTGAGAAAAGACATGTAGAAGACTCATTTTTTTAGACCATCTGGTAAGCTCTGTATTCTACTCTCATACTTGATTGACAGTTTGACTGGGTATAAAAGTCTAGGTTCATGATCATTTTCTTTCACAATTTAGAAGGTATTGCTTCATTTTTGTCTAGTCCCAAGTGTTACTATTGAAAAATCTCCTTTTGATTCCTGTTCCTTTGTATGTGAATATTATTATTGCTGTTATTATCATCATCATCTGTGGAAGCTTTCAGAATCTTCTCTTTATCCTAATTGTATTGATATTTTATGTAAATGTGCCTTGGTATGGCTTTTATTAGTAGTAATATTGCTTTTGTGGGTAGTTGGAAGTTTTGTTGAGTGGTTATAGTCAGTATCTTTCAGTTTGGAAAAGTTTTTCTTGCATTATTTCTTCTATTTTCTCTGAACTCCTCATCTGAGATTTCTGTTATATAGATGTTAGAACCTCAGAATAATCATATTTTCTTATACTTGTTCCTATTGTCTAGTTCTTTATCTTTTTGTTCTATTTATCTCAATTTAACAAGAGCTACAAATATTTCTTGTTAAAGAGGTATGTGACCTCAACTGTATCCTCTAATCTTTCCATTATATTTATTTCTGCCATATTTCTGCCATATTTCTGATATCCAAGGGCTGTTTATTGTTCTTTATATGTCCCCTCTTTATACAGTTGGATTGTATTTTTTTACTACTGGAATAAAAATATTTTCTTATCTCTCTGAAGATACTAATGATAGTTTTGTTTTAAGCTTTTCTCTGCTTTCTGCATCACCTCCTCTGTCATCTGTTGGTTCATTTAATGAGAGGTTTTTCTCAAATACCAGTGATTCTTGGTAATTGATCCAAATTTAAAAGTGTGACAGCAAACCTAGGACTAGTAAGCCTATTGTCCGGGAAGACCTTATTGACCATAAGATCCCACTCTGAAGTTTTTGAGAAGGCCTGGTTATTTTGTAGGGAACCCCACAGGAGTAAACCTGGTTGTCATCCTTCTGAGATGCAAGCAGAAAAAAAAAGGCAAGAGAAATTTCACACTTCTATGTGTTAAGTTCCACTTATTGTTTTCTTACCCCATGGCCTATTGCCCCTTCCGTCAGGTTTCCCTGATGTTACTAGGGCTGGTTCTTCCATGTTTCAATGTCTTCAAAAAGTAAAACTTGAATATTTTACTAGACCGAGGGAGGGGAGTCTCATTACTGTATGATATGGGGAAGTAGGTCTGAGGGTCTCAAGCTTATCCTTTTAAAGACATTTAACCAAACTGGTTTTCCACTTAGGTTCACACTTCTACCTTCAGAAGTACTTGGTGACTCCAGTTCCTGGCCTTTCTAGTATTCAGTTAAGCCAATTGTTACTTCTTATTTTATTTGTCTCTTACAGTTAGGTGTCAGCTTTCTCTGCTCTGTGACATCAATTCCCACATGTTCATCTGCTTTTTGACTCCTAAAATTTGATTAATATCTCTAGTTATTAGTTGTCTTCTTTCTCGTCCTTTTGTCCTTGTAGGTTCTTTTTTAAAATATTCCTTTATTGTTACTCAGTGGGGCTTTAAAAATAAATAAAGACAAGCATCTGTATTAAATTTACCAGGTTTAATTAGTTTCTTGCTGATTGTTCGGTACTCTTTATATTTTCAAAGCTGTAATCTTTTTCCTTCCACATATTTTACAATTTTACCCTCAATATGATATTTATCTTCTAATATTGAGTATAGTGTTTTTTGAAGTATAGAATTTTTTTTAATGTAGTGAGTCCTACCTATATTCTTCATGTTAAAATTTAAAAAGCTTTCTCCACATTGAAGTCAGATAAACAATTACCTACAGTGATTTCTAGTTCACTTATAAGTTGGTTAGTTGGTCTGTAGCTTAACTAGTGCTATATTTTGAGTGAGGTATTTCAGAATAATTGCTTTTCAAACTTGGAATGTACTGCAACTTTAAATTGCCAGGTGCCATATTTTTATATTGAAAACCCACGTTCAATTTCAATAACATTACCCTTCAAATATGGAACCCTTGCTAGGACCTGTTGACTGAAGAAATGGTGATGCGCTCAACTCCACTCGACCCCTGCATCCATATTCCAAAGAAAAGGCCAAACTATTTCTAAATATAAAAAGTTACAATAAAGTTCTAGTTTTTCTTGTGCTAAATACTTTAATCTTTTTAACACCCGAAGTTGCCAACTAAAGGTTTCTTATGGCCTCAAAGGTCATTTTCAATTCAATGAGAGAAGAACTCAGTCCACCAGGTCTATAATGTATAAGCCATTACCCATGGAGTGGGCATTTCACAGTTGCCAGAAACAAGATTTTTCTCCTAATTTTTTTTTAAAAAGGCAAGTCAAAAGAATATATAAAATGTATGATTAAATCTTTATTGGATTATATCCTCCTGAGATCCAATAGACTCTGAAACAAACACTTAGTTAAAATAATTGCAAAAGGAACAATGAAAATATATGCCAGAGACCACTTCAAATAAGGACCTGTCGACTGAAGACATTGTGATGCCCACATCTCCACTCTACCCCTGCATCCATATTCCAAAGAAAATGCTAAACTATTTCCAAATATAAAAAGGACATATAAAAATAGGTCCAAATAAGGACAGTGGAGATGCTTAATTACTCACAAGTGAGTGAAACAAGCCCTTCAAATCTTTTCTAGGTGAAGAATAGTATAAATAACTAATAAATAAAACTAATAAACCTAAGATCAGGAGCCATCTTCAATTAGTACCTCCTTTTTTTTTTTTTTTTTTTTTTTTTTTTTTTTTTTTTTTGAGACGTCTTGCTCAGGCTGGCCTTGAACTCCTGGGCGCAAGCAATCCTCCCACCTCAGCCTCCTGAGTAGCTGGGAGTACAGGCACATACCACTGTACCTGGCAGTCCCTCACTTTTAATGATCTCACTTGAGACAATTCAATCATTGGAGATGTGACAAGAAGCATGCTTCACATCTATTTGAAGTACCGCAAAGCGGGGCATGCACTCTGAAAATCTGATAAATAGTAAAGTAAGAAAAAGGAAACCATAGAACAGTTTCCCAGGGGAACTTGTTGGGGCTCAGAAGCCAATAACCCCAAAATGTGGGGCTTTCACCTGCTGAACTGCAGAAGCCTCAAGATCTCTCCGACCATTCCTGCTTCCTGTTCTCAATCCTTCCTTTTCCAAAGCACAGGATGAAGTCTTTCTCTGAACTTCCCTTATCTGCCTCAAGTCCAGACTTGCCAAAAAGAAAACAATGACCTCTGGTCCCTTCCTGAGTTTTGATTAACTCATCGCAGGAAGAAAGACCAAAGTCTGTCTACATATCTGGACAGATTTGTCACAAACCACTGTCTGCTCTGCAAGCCCAACAGACTTTGTCCAGGCCTTTGTACATTCTTCAAGACCGTTGAATTCCCCTAAAAATCATTTATTACCTCCCTAAAATAATCCACATTTCCCCATCTTCCTTTTCCCTAAGAAGGGTATGTCAGCATCTCTATCCCAATTTGTGGTGGGATAATCACTCTGTGGTTCTCCCCTGTGCATGTTAATAAATTTGTGTGCCTTTTCTCCCGCTAATCTGCCTTTTGTCAGTTGATTTTCAGCAAACGTTCAGAGGGTGAAGGCAAAGTTTTCTATTGGTCCCTAGAAACGGAAAGGCTTTGGTGCTTATCAGAAGTGCATGTACAGTAGAGTAAAAAGGTAATGAGAGAGGTTACCAAAAGTAAGGAGGAGACACCAAGTCTATGCTTCTGCTCTCTAAAGTCAGGAATTTACTTCTGGAACTAAAATTTAGCTATCAAGTGATGTAACTTTGAGTAGGAAGACCACAGGGATTGACATGCAAATAGGCACTCCAGGCAACCCACACTGCTTGAATTCTGCCCCTGGGAGGAATATTTGGGGTACTCATTTGCATTGCATGTTGGTTACCAAAAAGCACATTCAGTTCACAGCCATTTTAAAGCACTCCTTGTCAGATCCTGGGAACAAACTGAAGTGTCTAAACAAAGGTGACTGAGGCAGTGAGTTCTCTTCTGTAACTCGTAGGAAGACAATATGCCTTCTATTGGGAACATAAATATTCTTTTTAGATGTGTATCACGCAAACGGAGCCGACCAACTCATGTGAATACCTATTATTAGAGAAAGAATCTCTGACCATATTGGCCCCTTTTCTGCCTTAATCTCTGGATTCCAATGTCTTGGAGCTTCCAACTGAGCTCCTCTTCTCAGAAAGAGTAGTATCTCACTCTTCTGTTTCTGCATCTGCTTTCTATTTATAAAGAGTGCACTTTGGGAAAAGAAATGTTTCTTTCTTCAATCCACAGCAATATTTATTGCTAAAGGGGAATTCCAGTCTTGTTCTTTGGCAGCCTCACAGCTCTCAAGTCAAATAGGCAAAACAAATGCATTTTCTCTCCTTCCTTGAAAAAGATTGTGGCTAACAGGATGCTGTCTCTCACAAGTACAGCCATTTCAATTATTTTAAAACAAACAAACAAATAAAAAATAAACCAACCAAAGAAAAGATCCTTTTAAAGTCAGGACATTTTACTCTAGAAATTTCTTTCCTGTGGCATCTTTGTTAATCAGCACATTCAGTTCTCTTCAGCATTCTTCTTTATAGTGCCTACAATGCCTGGGCCCTGCAGTTGTGTTTCAGAGTGCCCACCTCTGGCCTCTTTCCACTTACCAGAAAAAAAAATAAATGCAAGGTCACTCCATAGAATAACATATACTAAACACTTCTAAGTCTCATAAAAGGATTAGTATTCTCCTAAGGACTGAATACCAACAGGACTGTAGGTTGCGTGATGGCGAATGCAGATGCAATGGAATGGATGATGTACTTTTAAATAGAATGGAACAGGAATCACGATAACATCTCTTTCTTTTGGACTGAAGGAGTGCTTTATTATGATGGTCAGATTTTGACAGTGAACATGAATGAACTGGGAAAACCCCCAACTGTTTCTGTCTCTTTGGTATGTACAAGACCAGTTCTTCAGGAATGTATTCTTAACAGTGGGATAATTATTTTAGACACGCTGGTGTAATGGACTTCGTCAGTCTCATTCACAAAGCTCATTTTAATGTGGATCAATTATCAACTACACTCAGAGAATCCCCTGGAGTTAAATTCCAGCCATTTTTACTAGTGACACTCAACAGGCAAAAATGGCCTTTCTCAACCTCACAATCAAGGACTATGCAAAGAAAATGCATACAAGTAGCTCAATAGATCACATAATAATTGTTTATGCACAATAAGCTGCAAATAACTATCTCCTTAAGGAATACCTTGCTGTGTGCCTATTGCTTTTAATCTCACCTAACTCCTTTCAGTATATTAGTTTTGCTCCACATAGGTACAATACAGACATTTTTCATAACATGCAAACAACGGTAAATCACATCTTACCCTATGTTTACAACCCAATGCAAATATTTAACATGTATCTCATTTCTTTATTTTCAAAGCACCTTCTATCATGTGAAAGAAATAGTTTAGTTTCAATCACTGTACCAAAGAACAGAGATATAAAGAAAAAAAAACTTTGACTACACACAGTCTATGACACAGCTGAAACTGAATTCGGAAGTTCGAAGGTGCATTATTCTCATCAATGTAGGTATAATGCGTAGAACTCTTGGCCACAGAAGCCATAGAATGAGGGCTGCTTATGTAGTGGAAAGTGTGTACCCTGTAGATGTCTTACTTCCCAATTTTTTTTCTTATTTTTTAGTATATATATATATATATATATATATATATATTTTTTTTTTTTTTTTTTTTTTTTTTTTTTTTGAGACAGGGCCATGCTCTGTTGCTGGAGTGCAGTGGTGTGATCCTAGCTCACTGTAGACTGGAACTTCTGGGTTTAACTGATCCTCCTGCCCCAACCTCCTCAGTAGCTGGGACCACATGCATGCACCACCACAGCCAGCTAATTTTTTTAACCTTTTGTTGAGACGGGAACTTGCCATGTTTCCCAGGCTGGTCCTGAATGCCTGGCCTCCAGCGATCTTCCCACCTCAGCCTCCCAAAGTTCTGAGACTACTGGTGTGGGCCACTGCACCCAGCCAATGTGTTTTTCTATAAATCATTTGTTCTTATATTCTTCACCAATGGCCTGAATAAAATAATTAATGGCATAATTACTTAAGATCTTTGAAATTGTTAAAAAAGAATCTGATAAATGGATTTAAAATTGTCTTTTCTATGAGTATCATTACTGTAATTTGGTTATATGTAGGGTTTTTATTGAGCACTTGTTTTAGTCTATCTATTTGTGCTGCTATTAACAGAATACCTGAGCCCGCATAATTTACAATGAACAGAAATGTATTTCTCAGTTATGGAGGCTAGGAAGTCCAAGATCAAGGCTCCAGCATCTAGCAAGGGCCTTCTTGCTGTGTCATCCCATGGCAGGAGGCAAAAAGAAAAGGGAGGGCAAGAGAGGGCAAGAGTGAGCCAGACTCACCATTTTATTAGGAACCCATTCCTGAGACAGCAAATGCACTCCCAAAACAATAGCATTAATCAATTCACTAGGAGGGTTCCCCCATGACCCCAACACGTCCCATTAGGTCCTACCTCTCAACATCTAATATTGGAGATCAAGTTTCTAACACGTGAACTTTGGGAGACACATTCAAACCATAACACACAATTATCATTCTTAAATGCTAAGACAGAAGATTTAGGCTTTTTCTTTAAGCTATCACTTAATGTTCCTAGGCCACAAAAACCTCTATAATCCTTAAATTTTTTAATATTGATAATAATTAAAATAAGTGTATATTTGATCAACAGAATAAAAATTTTCATAAAGGTAATATTCATAATAACATTAGTAACTATCAGCATACTGAGTTATTTGAAATCATATTTCTTGGAGACTAGTTGTTTACCAAGGAGAAAATCCTATGTTAAGTACTGACCCTTTAATTCTGGTATGAAATTAACTCCTTTTTTAAGGCAAAGTGCTGTTCAAAGCAACTGTGATTTCAGACTCTAAAGAAAGATCAGTTCTAATCGAAAGTTGCATTGCTCTACACAATCTTATTTTGTAGGAATTACATCTTCAACTTTATATGTTGACCAAAAATTTTTTAAAAAGATGTGTTCACAAAAGAACTGGGATAGTTTCTAGAAGTAAAAAGAGACACAGAGATGAGTTTTACTACCATATGTTGAATAAGTGGTGAGTCCTGACTCTTTTTTTTATTTCTTAATTCAAAAATGTGAACACATTTCCGTTCAACTTTGCCTAAATAACATGATCATTCTTCTCTGTCTTTATTTTGGTTTTCTACCATTGCCAATATTTTTCAGTTTGATGAGAAACAAGACTTTCAGGATGAATTATAGGGAGAGAGAAGAAATAAGATGGTTGCAAATCCCAGAGAAATAGATCAAGATTAAATAAGATGAATAAATTGAGTTGGGGGAGGAAAAAAGTGAATGAGACAAAGGGAAATAATTGGGGAACATTTAAGAAAGTCACAGTTTACAGAAACAAAACCACTTCAGGTAGCTTAAGTGTATTAGTCCCTTCTCACGCAGCTAAGAAAGACATATCCGAGACTGAGGAATTTATAAAGGAAAGAGATTTAATGGACTCACAGTTCCACATAGCTGTGAGGCCATGGGAGGCCTCACAATCATGGTGGAAGGCAAATGAGGAGCAAAGGTGCATCTTACATGGCGGCAGGCAAGAGAGCATGTGCAGGGGAACTCCCCTTGATAAAACCATCAAATCTCATGAGAGTTATCTGCTATCACGAGAACAACACGGGAGAGATCCGCCCCCACGATTCAATTACCTCCTACAGAGTCCCTCCCACAACACCTGGGAAATATGAGAGCCACAATTCAAGACGAGATTTGGGTGTTGACATAGCCAAACCACATCATTAAGTAAAAGTGGGATCTCAGAGCCTCCAGAGATGAAAGTAAAGTAGAGACAAATTCATACAAGACCAGGAACTGGAAGAGAATGTTTCTTCTATTAGTCAGGATTCTCTAGAGGGACAGGACTAATAGGATAGGTGTATATATGAAAGGAAGTTTATTAAAGAGTATTGACTCACACAATCATAAGGTGAAGCCCCACAATAGGCCGTCTGCAAGCTGAGGAGAAAGGAAGCCAGTCTGAGTCCCAAAACCTCAAAAGTAGGGAAGCTGACAGTGCAATCTTCAGTCTATGGCCAAAGGCCCAAGAGCCCCTGGCAAACCACTAGTGTAGGTCCAAGAGTCCAAAAGCTGAAGAACCTGGAGTCCAATGTTCAAGGTTAGGAAGCATCCAGCACGAAAGAAAGATGAAGGCCAGAAGACTTAGTCTAGTCTATGTTCTTCTGCCTGCTTTTATTCTGGCAGCACTGGCTGCTGATTAGATGGTGCCCACCCAGATTGAGAGTGGCTCTGCCTTTCTTAGTCCACTGACTCAAATGTTAATCTCCTTTGGCAATACCCTCACAGACAGACCAAAGAACAATACTTTGTATCCTTCAATCCAATCAAGTTGATGCTCAATATTAACCATTACATTGCCCTCCACCTCTCAAAGCCACGTGGCTTCCCTCAATTCTGCCTCTCTGCTCTGGCCTCTAGCTTTCTAACTTTCTCTTCAAAATGGTTGTTTCTTCTTCCCCTAATCCCTGATAGGTAGACAGCTCTGGTTTGCCATAGCACTTACTGACGCCCACTCCAGCTTGACAAGACCAAGTTATCTTAATGGCCAACAATGCCTCCACTCTGATTGACCCAGCTTTGGTCAAGCACCAACCCATCTCCAATCAGCTCTGTTCAGGGGGAGGAATCAGACAGCAGTAAGGTTGCCCCTTCCAGACTATGAGTGAGGCAAGATTTCTAAATGGGGTTGTAGGAAGGCATTAAACGACCAGCATCTGTATACTATTAAGTAGAATCAACCCTGAGGATTTATATAGAAACAGCCACTTGTTTTTCAGGCCTAGTCATGGTACTAGAAGGCTGTGTTTGAGACTGGGCAGAGAAGAGTGAAAATGATGAGACTGATGTTAAAAAGGAATGAATTAAAATTTCCATAAGAAGTCAAAAGCAGGAGTCTCTGAAGAATGGTCATGATGATACAGATAGGAACATTGATGTGTTTTATTTGTTTAGAACAAAATGTTACCCATAGCTTTGCCTTTTCATATGGTAGAAATAGAAAAGAATGCCAGTCAATAGTTGTGACTGAAAACTATAATTTCAATTGGCTATGTTAAAAATATCTATCTATAAAGCACAATAAATCAAATAAATAACAGTATTTCTATTCGTAAACAATTAAATATGGGGCAGAAAAAAAGGCATTCACAATGTACCATCATAGAATACAAACCAATCTGTTGTCAGGTATAAAGACAGAACTCAAAAGCCTGAATCACTAATCTCCTCTGGGTTACCATATTTAGTGTATTTACAAAAATAAGAACCCCTCTCCTATATTTGATACAGAATTCCTTAATGTAAAAAGAAATAGAACTCTTCAAAAATAACAAAATTAGTAAGACTTAAGGGTTTTAAATACCTTTATTTAGTATATCAAATATATATTTACCTAATCAAGAGTAAGTTTACCTTCTTGTTTAACCCAGCATTCATTTACAGCTTAAATTCATTACATAATTTTCCACTGAAGCAGTTTCAGTAGTTCCCAATATGCTTTAAGGAATAACAAAAAATTAATTTGTGATTGGTATATTAATGGCAGATCTGACTGAAAGGAGCTTTTTCTAGAACTCTTTTCCCAGGTCTGTAGGTTTAAAACATCGGTGACATTTTACATATTAACCAAGTATATGCCTAAATAAATAAGTCTGTATGTGTGAAAACACATAATACATACACATATGTGCATTACATGTATGTGTGCATAATATGTATTACATACATATGCATATTACATATATGTGTATATGTACATATATAAAACAAACTTTTGCAAAACACTAGTTATTTTTTATGTGTGCAGTATTCTCTGATATGTTGCCCTCTTTTCCTATCCTATTTTCTCTTTTAAAAAATTCTGATCACAACCCACTAAATTAATTTCACAAATCACTAATGAGTTGCAATCTGCAGCTTGAAAAACACTGCTGTAGGCCAATTAAATATTGTACTTTATTTCAGGTTTCTTTAATTAGTTTGATATACCTGGAGATGTGTCATTTGGAAATGATAGCCAAGACCAGTGTAGGACTTAGACTGGTATACAGACACATAAACATTCCTCCTAGTAACCCATGCAGCCTTTCTCTATAAATTAGTATGGCTGGCATCACTGTAAATCTTGTAGGCATTTCCTTTATCTGTAGAAAGTATCTATTTTCAAATGGAGAAAAGAATCCCCACTGAAAAACAAACTAAACCACATAGTAAATCTAACAAAGTGATTAATGGGATTGGTTGTCAGCAGAGTCCAGCTTCCTTCCCTCAAGAAGTGTGAATAGCACCTCAAATTCATCTTCCTTAATATGTTACCACTTAGTGTGGTGTTCTAGAGATACATTTGCTAGTTAATAATTAATCAGAAGGATCTCTACTAAAAGCAGCAGAAGGGAGGATGAATGGATAGGTTTTGCCCTGCATAGAGGAAAGTTTCCAACAATGATATCCTAGCATAATGTCTGCAAGACATAAGTGCACTGGCCTTGATGAAACCTGGATAGTGTGTTAGATTTTTTTTTAACGCAATGCTCTTCAGAAATAAACAAGTTTTATTCCCCCTACTCCAATAATGCTCACTATTCCACACCACCTCTCTTCTTGGCCCACATGCCCCCTAAACCTTTCCTATCCTAAAATATCCTGGGCTTGTTCATCAGAGTGCTCATCCTGACTGTATTAATTATTCTGTAACTGTTGGTCTTATGTCTGCTATCCTGCTTAGACTGCAAGTTGCCTACTTCACCGTGGAGTCCACAGTGCCTATCCCAGTGCTTGCAACATCAATGATACTCAATAAATACTTGTTGAATGAATGGGTGAGTGGATGGATGAAAGTGAAGGAATATATCAGAATATAGATTATCATGTGTTTTCTGCTCCTAAATAGAGGTAGAGACTAAACACACCGGTGACAAACTCTCTGCATTCACTGAAAAGCATGCTCACTTCCTTCCTGTTCACCCAAACCAAGAATGCTTTAGTTGTGTTCAACTCTCTCCTCCCCACATTGTATCCCATTCAACTAAGGTTAATTGGGTTCCTGTCACAAGCGAGCAACCACAATCCCTCTAATCCATCTGCTTCTCTCCATAGCTTGTACCTCAGCTCACCATTTCTCCCTTAGGTTGTTGCAGTAGTCTCTTAAATTTTCCCTGCATCCTGCCTCCAATAGTGTTCCTGCCCCAGCCTATTCTGCAAATAGCTTCCCAAGGAATCTTCCTGAAATACATATCATTCCTCTGCTCAAAGCCCTCAAAGCCAAACCTCTAAGTCTTACAGAAAAAAGGCCCCATCTTTTTTCCTGCATTTACCTTCCTGACATCAATTTCATATCCTACTTATGTAGCAAAACTCACAATTTGCTGAACGTACTATACCGTTGCATCACTCCATAACTTGAACATTCTGTTCTTTCTTCTTGATTATCCTTCCCACTTTCTTCACCTGAGATACTTCATTCATTCCTAAAGATTTAATGCAAATAATACATTTTTTTGTGAACCCTTCCCTAGTCTATTACCTTCCTACACCATTCCTTAGAACTATATATATATTGAGCACCTACTGAATTCCAGGTCCTGTGTCAGGTGCTACGGTTGCCAGTCTAGTGGTGAAGATGCTGTGGTGGCCTCAGAGCAGAATGAATATCCTGACTGGAAAATATAGGGTGGAACAGAGGCACTAGGCTAGAAGCAGCTCTTAGCCCAGACTTTTGGAGATAGCGAGAGTAACATCCAAACAAATGTTTCTTAACCAGTGGCAATTTTGCTGGCCCTACCCCATCCCTAGGGCATTTCCCAATATGTTGAGACAAGCTTGATTACCACAACTGGGGGAGCACTTGCTACTGGGCTCTGGTGAGAAGACAGGGATGCTACTAA